>NC_079228.1:38400751-38413251 GCF_029633865.1 Lampris incognitus | reverse complement strand
GGCCTCACCACCAGGCTGGCAAACAGCCGTCAGTTGTTTGAAGTAAAGGAAGTAGGCCTCACACCAGGCTGGCAAACAGCTGTCAGTTGTTTGAAGTAAAGGAAGTAGGCCTCACACAGGCTGGCAAACAGCCGTCAGTTGTTTGAAGTAAAGGAAGTAGGCCTCACACCAGGCTGGCAAACAGCCGTCAGTTGTTTTAAGTAAAGGAAGTAGGCCTCATACAGGCTGGAAAACAGCCGTCAGTTGTTTTAAGTAAAGGAAGTAGGCCTCACACCAGGCTGGCAAACAGCGTCAGTTGTTTTAAGTAAAGGAAGTAGGCCTCACACCAGGCTGGCAAACAGCCATCAGTTGTTTGAAGTAAAGGAAGTAGGCCTCACACCAGGCTGGCAAACAGCTGTCAGTTGTTTGAAGTAAAGGAAGTAGGCCTCACACAGGCTGGCAAACAGCCGTCAGTTGTTTGAAGTAAAGGAAGTAGGCCTCACACCAGGCTGGCAAACAGCCGTCAGTTGTTTTAAGTAAAGGAAGTAGGCCTCACACCAGGCTGGCAAACAGTGTCCGGCATCGTCCGGGTTCGCAGCCGGCACACCTGGCAGTTTCCTGCAGGCGGTAAGAATCGCCGAGCTACGTGACCGGGGAAACGGTTTGTCACCTCACCGTCGCGTCCACGCCGGACAGGCCCACGCTCTGGCACGGTCTACTGATCCTGTGAATTCACAATCTGTAGCTGTACACCGAACTCCGAACCCCAGCTGGTTGGAGTCCCCCGCCCCCCTCCGCCTGCCTGCTAAAAACGTCTGCGCTCGTGGCACCGTCCGTCATTTGTGATCAAATCCTCTGCCAGACGGCGCAGAGCGTTCTGCGCCGAAACGTCGGCTTAGCTGAAAACAGACTGCAGTACAGTACCACTGGGCCGTCGGTCCGAGTCTCCCAAGACTCCCTCACGCCTCCTCCCCTAGTCATCACTCGCTTTCATCCGCTGTCGGGATACTGTACGGCTGTGACCTCTGGAAACACCAGGTCGGCGGTACCTTGGGTGAGCCGCCAGCACCGCTGTTGGTCTTGAAACCGAAGAAGGACGCGGCTGTGAGACTTGCTGAGAAGTCCCCCCCCCCCGAGTATGAACGTGATCTCCGTACCTGAGAGGCGAATGCAGAACTTCCTGTTCGCATGCAAGCCGATGGCACACTGCTGCAGAGTTCAAGTGTTCCTCTCAGCTCCAGGAGAGCCAGCTGATGGAGAGGAGGGACACCTTTTCTCCTCATCCTCTTATATGGAGACAGTAATCGGCGGTCAGTTTCTGCTCTGTTTGGACAGAACAGTGTGTGTGTGTGATGAGAGGGTATAGGAGTGAAGGGATTTATGTAATATTCCTCAAACCCGGGATGTTGCCGTTAGGCTTTAGATGTTTACGGCACCACGTTTTACCAACTTGAACCCACCAGGACAGACGGCCGGTGTCTGGAGGGATGCCCGACCAAGTCGGAGGTGACATGGGGGGATTCAAACCGGCGATCCCCGTGTTGGTAGGCAACGGAATAGACCGCCACGCCACACCACCCGACAGACAGTCAGTCAGCATGTGAATCGGTGTGATTAGTCTCTGCCAGGATGGCGTTGGGACCCGTACCGGTCTCGAAGTGCTCAGCACCATCCTGACCAGAGATGTAGGGTTTATTTTGATTCTGAGACGCTTTATTGATCCCCGTGAGGAAATTCCTCCCTGCATTTAACCCATCCCAGCTGTGGAGCTGGGAGCAGCGGGCAGCCGCCGTGCAGCGCCCGGGGGACCGACTCCAGTTCGTCTTGCCGTGCCTTGCTCAGGGGCACAGACAGGAGTACGAACCCTAACATGCATGGCTTTTTGATGGTGGGGGAAACTGGAGCACCCGGAGAAAACTTGCCGCAGACACGGGGAGAACATGCAGACTCCACACAGAGGATGCCCCCCCCCCCAAGGTTGGGCAACCCCGGGGTTCGAACTCAGGCCCTTCTTCTTGCTGTGAGGCGACAGGACTAACCACTGCGCCACCTTGCCATCCAGGATACAGATGTCACCGTTGCAGAGGTCCCATGCCTCGCCTCCTGCTCAGCACACTACTCCTGCATCGCGGCTCCGAGTCTTGGAGGAGGCGTTTGGTGGATTTCAGCTTCCTTTTCCCTGTTTTCACCCATTAGATAGAAAATAGTCACAAGCAGATAGCAGTCAGCAATATTGTTGGCCCACGATGATGGATCCCCCCCCCCCAAAAATATGCATATGGGGCATCCGGGTGGCGTAGCGGTCTATTCCGTCGCCTGCCAACACGGGTCGGTGGTTCGAATCCCCGTGTTACCTCCGGCTTGCTCGGGCGTCCCTACAGACACAATTGGCCGTGTCTGTGGGTGGGAAGCCGGATGTGGGTATGTGTCCTGGTCGCTGCACTAGCGCCTCCTCTGGTTGGTCGGGGGCGCCTTTTTGGGGGGGGGGAGGGGGTAATAGTGTGATCCTCCCACGCGCTACGTCCCCCTGGTGAAACTCCTCACTGTCAGGTGAAAAGAAGCGGCTGGTGACTCCACATGTATGGGAGGAGGCATGTGGTAGTCTGCAGCCCTCTCCGGATCGGCAGAGGGGGTGGAGCAGAGACCAGGACGGCTCGGAAGAGGGGGGTAATTGGCTGGGTGCAATTGGGGAGAAAAAGGGGGGAAATGTGAAAAAAAGAAAAAGGCAGGAAACATTTGGTGTGCAAAGGCCCTCGGCTGGTGCAGGTCGCTTTTTCTTTTCGTTTGTGAGTTGAGCTGAGCAGTCCGCCACCAGGGGGGTCGACTGTTTTCTGTGTTCGCTAGTTTGGCCGAGTTATGGGTCAGATTTACAGACAGCGGGCGGCCCGCCCCACGGACTTTTTTTTAGTTTTTAGCTTTTAGTTTTTTGGAATGGACAATTCTTTGAAGCGTGGCATATGGGCATATCATAAATAAACATAAGTCATATCTGGAGAGGAGGAGACGGGGGGGGAGAGAGAGAGGGCGAGGGCGAGCAAGAGGGAGGGAGGGAGAGAGAGAGGGCGAGCAAGAGGGGGGGAGGGAGAGGGAGAGAGAGAAAGGGAGAGAGAGAGAGAGGGAGAGCAAGAGGGAGGGGGAGAGAGAGAAAGGGGGAGAGAGAGAGAGCAAGAGGGAGAGGGAGGGAGAGAGAAGGAGAGAGAGAGAGCAAGAGGGAGGGAGAGCAAGAGGGAGGGGGAGAGAGAGAGAGGGCGAGCAAGAGGGAGGGAGAGAGAGAGAGCAAGACGGAGGGAGAGAGAGAGAGAGCAAGAGGGAGGGAGAGAGAGAGAGCAAGAGGGAGGGAGAGAGAGAGCAAGAGGGAGGGAGAGCAAGAGGGAAGGGGAGAGAGAGAGAGGGCGAGCAAGAGGGAGGGAGAGAGAGAGCAAGAGGGAGGGAGAGCAAGAGCGAAGGGGAGAGAGAGAGAGGACGAGCAAGAGGGAGGGAGAGAGAGAGAGCAAGAGGAAGGGAGAGCAAGAGGGAAGGGGAGAGAGAGAGAGAGGGCGAGCAAGAGGGAGGGAGAGAGAGAGAGGGAGAGCAAGAGGGAGGGAGAGAGAGAGAGAGAGAGAGAGAGAGAGGGTGAGCAAGAGGGAGGGAGGGAGAGAGAGAGAAAGGGAGAGAGAGAGGGAGAGAGAGAGGGAGGGAGGGAGGGAGGGAGAGAGAGGGAGAGCATGAGGGAGGGAGAGAGAGGGAGGGAGAGAGGGAGAAAGGGAGAGAGAGGGAGGGAGAGAGGGAGAAAGGGAGAGAGAGAGGGAGGGAGGGAGGGAGAGAGAGAGAAAGGGAGAGAGAGGGAGGGAGGGAGAGAGAAAGGGAGAGAGGGAAGGAGGGAGAAAGGGAGAGAGAGAGGAAAGTCATATGCACCAAGTGGCACTGGGGTGTTAGTGGGTGTAACCAGTGTACATTAGAGGGAGTGTGGGTGTGCATGCGGGTGCACGTGACTTGTATGACTTCATGATGAGAGTGTGTGTGTCTGTGTGTGTGTGTGTGTGTGTGTGTGTGTGTGTCTGTGTGTGTGTGTGTGTGTGTGTCTGTGTGTGTGTGTGTGTGTGTGTGTGTCTGTGTGTGTGTGTGTGTGTGTCTGTGTGTGTCTGTGTGTGTCTGTGTGTGTGTGTGTGTGCGTGCGTGTGACAGTGAACGTGTGGTCTTCCTCTAAGAGCGCTGGTGAAATCAGGCTGTGACAGAATGCTCTCACAGAGGAGCCCATCTCCTTCCTTTGATCTCCTTTTAATTAATTAGAAAAGAAACAACACTAAATTGATTAGAGATCGTAAGGGTCGCGCAATGCCTGGAATAGCTCATCATCAAAATGTATTTATGTGCTGTTCCCAAGTTAAAATCAGCATATATATATATATATATCTATATATATATATATATATCCCCCAGAAGCCATCAATGGTGGAGATAAAAGTGCTCAACAAATGAGGAGCGAAATATATATATATATCTATAGATATATAGATATATATATATAAACTGATATTTAAAATGCAATACTGATATTTTTAATCAGTATTTTGTTATTATTTTGAATTTATTTTATTACATTAATTTATTAAAAATGTATTTATTTTTTTTATTTAATTATTATTTTAATTATTGTTTAATTATGATATTTTTAATTGATATTGGCCGCCTTCCGCCCAGTGACTGCTGGGATAGGCTCCAGCAGCCCCCGTGACCCTGAGAGCAGGATAAGCGGTTCGGATAGTGGATGGACGGGTGACATACTGATATCGTGTTAATAATACACATATGATAATATGGTTTAAACAATCCAGCTTCTCTTAAATCATAACTAGCTAGTGTGGCCATGTTGTTGTAAATAATAAGAAATGTGTTTCCAGCTACTAGTCTGTTTTCACTCACCTCCACACATCCGGCAGTCCTGTCAACCGCTGATATGGCTCTGACCTACCTGCTTTCGGAACGAGCGCCCCCTTACGTTCCTTTGTGATGCGTCACACGAGTCGGTACGGCGACTGACGCCGGCGAGTAAAGAGCAGGGAGAAGTTAGGCCTCCGTCTCGACGGCCTGTCCAGGCCTTTGTGCCGCGCAAACTCCGTATGTGTTATATAGTCACAAGTGTGCCCGTGAAAAATCACCTCCTCTCATCGTCTCAAGGAATCCGCCGAGGATCCGGCAGCCAAACATCCCCAGAGACTCCACAACAGCTTAGCAATCACTCACCACGGTAACCGTGAGTCGGGGAAAGCCGGGTGGCCATTTGTCTTTTTTTTGTCTTGTTTCCTCGCGACTAAAGCTTTGGAGGTTTGTGGGTTTTTGTGAGTTAGCTGAACTGAACCGCGGCTGGCAAGGCTTCCTTGTTCTGAGTTGTGTTTGTTGGATAACTGGAATCCCGAAGTGGAATAAGTTCATATACAAAGTGGAGTACATTCACTTTATAAGCTGAGCTGAATTGTATGGCAACACTTTAGTATGGGGAACATAAAAAAACTTAATTACTAGTGACTTAGTAATGATCAAGATGTCACTTTAGTATGGGGGACATATTCTAAGTAACAAAAACTTAATTTAGAGTAATTTAACACTATGAACACTTGTAGTTTTGTGTGTTGTTATGTAAGAACAGACCATATTCATTAAGTGTTAGTAAGGGAGAATAACTCTTCTGGTGGTACTACCACCTTATAAAGGCCATACTAAGCAAAGCATATTGAGATGGTACTACTAATAAGCAATACTTCTGAGGTTATAGAGGGAAAACTCATAGTTAATGGCTTACTGGTTGTATAATAAGGCCATGCAGAATAAGGCATTAATGAGTGCGTAATAATGACCAATTAAGAGCCAACATGTTGCTAATTTGCATGCTAATAAGCACCTAATTAATGGTGACTACGTTCCCCATACTAAAGTGTTACCGAACTCGTTTTCTTTCCCCTTCGCTCTAATATTACCTATGAAAACGCGCTGAAGGTGTGGCTGAGTTTGTTGAAATTGGGTTGTTATTTCCCCGCCTCGCAGTAATTGTAATTTTTTTGAGTCGTAAAGAATAACCGGGGGTCATGTGTATTGTGAATGCATGTACCCTTTGCGGGGGTTTGGCATTGACTCAGACTGGTTTAACTTCTGTCAAACCGCCACGCTAGCTAGCTAGCTAGCTAGTGCCTGCTACCACAGTGTGTGGCTACTACTGCTGCACAAAATCATGTCATGCAAAATGGAAAGAGGAGAAATGATGTCTGGACGTGGTCAGTGGACGTTGGATCAGAGTACATCAGAGTGGTTAGTTCTTGGCCTGTGTTCTGACACAGACTGTCCTCTGCTCCCCCGCAAGTGGTTCTGTGTCAGGTGACACTGTGTTGATGGCAGATGTTGGGCCTTGTGGATCTTTTGTTCATCAGTTCATCTGGCTGCCTTCACACTGTCCATTAAGCGTAGTTGTTCTTTTATGTACGCTTTTGTACAGTTATGGTTACAGACTCTCTCTCCGCCTCCCTACTTTTGTTTTGAGTGTAGTTCGTTTGCCAAAAAAAGAGGCAAAAATTCACGATTACAAAGCTAAAGATGAATTTGGCTAATAGTTTTTTTAATGCGCTATGGATATCGCAAAAATAAAGTTATTGTGAATTCTTACGGCCACATTAATAATCGTGTAGTTGAAAAGCTAATATCGTGACAGCCCTAATATATGTATATATCGAAAGGGTAATCAACCCCATATGATTGTGATTGAGATTGCTGAAGAAAAGGGGAGGATGTGTGTAGACCAGAGTGACAATGTTCAAACGTTGTTGATCTGTCCATCCAGTTTGACTTGTAATGAGGTTTATGGAGGAGACTCGCAGCTCTCGCCTGTCAGCCAAGAAACAGATCTGTGGCTCTCGCCAAATAATTTGAATTAATTTTGACTTTAATCAGCATTACTCTTTCCTTACCCTCCACCTCGATCTCTGTACCATCCTGACTGGATGTGCGGATAGAAGAAAAAGCTACACAGACTTTCCTCATAGGAAGCAGGCTGACTCGGCCTTAAGCATGCAGCTGTAAGGCTGCCGGCATTCTCTGTATCCATAAATATTCAAAAGCAAGGAGAACCGGCAGGGGTCGGGGTTAGCCTTGACAGGTCACGGTGAGACAGAAGGAGAGAGAGAGTTCAGTGCCGGTGTTCATGGACATGGGAGTGTGTCTCCTCCATGTCCCTCCAAGGCCTGTGAGGAGTACTGGAGTGGGACTACAGATGGTGGGTGACCAGAAGACAAATCAGTCTCTGCAAACAGCATGTTTTGCTTGATTTCACTTGACCCTGGACAGGAGTCTTCTTCCTATTGACCAGCTGAAGGCCTCCTGTTGAAAGACTTTCCATTAGAGCAAGCTAAAGTGGCTCTGACTATGAATAGAAATGAACGACCTCCAGAACCACCTTTCCTTTCAAAATCATGGAGTTAAATGACCAAGGGCGTTGGGGTCACCTCCCAGATTGCCATATTCACTCTGGGTTTCCATTTATCTAAGATCAGAAAACCGCACGATTCTTGAGCCGACCAACTTTCGAAGTCACAGTATGTCACCAGAACACAAGTCAGATAAATCAGGTTTTAGGAATTTGCTTCGAATGTGGAAATAGAAAAAAAGCAAATTGTGGGAGGCATGCTGGGATAGGCACTTGGTGCTAACAGCCCTGACCTGAACTGGGTTAGGTGGTTATAGATGATGGATGGATGGAAGTGAAGACAGAGACAATTTCAGATAGCCTTCTTCATCCTCGCTCCATTAGTAAACCTGGATGATAGGTAAATGCAGATAGCCATGGCTCGTCTCATGGAAACTGTCAATATTCACCTTGAAGAGAGGTACTGCAGTCATACAGTAAACAGCAAACGCTCGATCAATGCTTTATGAGAGCATGACGGGCCTCACTGTCGGCACCCGATGCTTCAGAAGTGCTCATCCAAGTGACGTGTAAATCGATGGAAACCGTGAAGACCTGCGTTAGCAATTGATCTTGCTAATGGAAGATCTTCGCCGGGGTGGACGTTAATAATTAAGCCGCACATGGGGAGCAACTCCGGGGCTTGTTTTGGCTTCGCATCTCAAGTTGAGATGAAAATCTTTGGTGCCCAAAAGGAGCGTGGTAATGATTGCCGATGCTGTAAGAGAATTGAATTCTCCAGATCCTTAAGACTTAGACCACGAGCATAGTAAAGATTATTTGCTAAAGAGGTAACCATTTTGTGCACGTACTGCATCTCTTTTTCTATCCATGACCGTCGCGTTACCAAGAGAGAAGGATCTTGACAGAGATATTTGGATTACATTGGTGTCCGTACATCTTCCTCTTGTCCGGGAGTGAGGCTGTTTTCCTCAGAAGGGAAACTATTCAGTCCAATCACAACTCACTATATAGCAAGGAAGTAGGGATCGAACGGTTGAGTTTTCCTCTCCCCAAGTTTGCTCATTTGTCAATTTTTTTCAGTCGGGGAAAGTTTTGGCCTCAGCTATGCCTCAAAATTTAATAAATAGCAGAGTTTTTGCACGCAAAAAGGACTAGTCTGTCGAACTTAAAGGACAACTCTGTTATTTTAAAACCTGGGTCTTATTTTCGTAGTTTTAGCCATCGTACATTTCAGTTATGATATCACCTTACTTATCAGCTTCATTTTGTAGATTTTGGACACAGGACCACTGCTGGACTCAGCTTTACAACAGTGTCTTATGGGACAAGTGAACAGGAGTGTCAAGTTAAAAGTTATGACCCGAAATGTCCGGTATGTCAATGGTGGGTGACATTGCTGATCTACTTCCTGGTTCAACCTGCAGGGAGTAGCAGCCTATACTTAATGTAGGTAGTAGTAACCATCCGTAAGCTAGCTGGCCAGCACAGTAGAGAAGTCATAGATAACAGACAGTTATGGACACAGTCTGACTCAGACACTAGGGGGATTTATTGTTTAAAGGACACGTTTAACACTCCTGTTGACTTGTCCCATAAGACACCACTGTAAAGCTGAGTCCAGCAGTGGTCCCCTGTCCAACGTCTACAAAATGAAGTTACTGAGTAAAATGAGATCATAACTGATATATATAATGGGAAAAACTATGAAAAGAAGACCCAGTTTGTAACGCCCCACCCCCACCCTCGCCCCCAGAATGATCCTATAAAGCAGGACAGATGTAGAATAAACATATTAAGAGGACCTTCTACGACGACTGCCACTGTAAAAGTTTGATTCTCCGGAGTATTTGATTCTCATTGCAAAGACACAACAGTATAGCAGATACAGCATTTGATGGTTCTACTTTTAGTATATAAACCGGGAACGAGAATGGAAGATTCATGCACACTGCACAGCAGAGCTTCATCCTGAATTGGGCTTTGTCTTTAAGACATTAGTAATACCTGGGTAGATTTTAGCTCGGTAATTTGACTCTGTCCTGAACTTTGCTAATACCAATCTGTCAAGCAAAGGGTAAATTAATTTATCGGGAGCCCGTACAAATCTGGGAAGATGCCCGTGTTAATCTGTCACACGGTGTCGGGGTGGCCCCGGGGCCACTGCAAATGGCTGATGGAGTGGGGAGGGATTTTAACATACACCCTTTCTAGCAGCAAGTAGCACAACCTGGCTAGTTTACTTAGAGAGCGAGTAAGCACTCGTTTACCACTGACATGTATAGAAGATTACTACAGTGATGGAGGTGTCCACGTATACAGGATATAAAGGGGTGTAGATGTGGAGGACAGTGATGGCGGTGTCCATGTATAGAGGCTATAAAGGGGTGTAGATGTACAGGACAGTGATGGAGATGTCCATGTATACAGGATATAAAGGGGTGTAGATGTAGAGGACAATGATGGAGGTGTCTATGTATAGAGGCTATAAAGGGGTGTAGATGTAGAGGACAGTGATGGAGGTGTCCATGTATAGAGGCTATAAAGGGGTGTAGATGTAGAGGACGGTGATGGAGGTGTCCATGTATAGAGGATATAAAGGGGTGTAGATGTAGAGGACAATGATGGAGGTGTCTATGTATAGAGGCTATAAAGGGGTGTAGATGTGGAGGACAGTGATGGAGGTGTCCATGTATAGAGGCTATAAAGGGGTGTAGATGTACAGGACAGTGATGGAGGTGTCCATGTATAGAGGATATAAAGGGGTGTAGATGTAGGGGCAGTGATGGAGGTGTCCATGTATAGAGGCTATAAAGGGGTTTAGATGTACAGGACAGTGATGGAGGTGTCCATGTATACAGGATATAAAGGGGTGTAGATGTAGAGGACAATGATGGAGGTGTCTATGTATAGAGGCTATAAAGGGGTGTAGATGTACAGGACAGTGATGGAGGTGTCCATGTATAGAGGCTATAAAGGGGTGTAGATGTACAGGACAGTGATGGAGGTGTCCATGTATACAGGATATAAAGGGGTGTAGATGTAGAGGACAATGATGGAGGTGTCCATGTATAGAGGCTATAAAGGGGTGTAGATGTAGAGGACAGTGATGGAGGCGTCCATGTATAGAGGCTATAAAGGGGTGTAGATGTACAGGACAGTGACGGAGGTGTCCATGTATAAAGGATATAAAGGGATGTAGATGTGGAGGACAGTGATGGAGGTGTCCATGTATAGAGGCTATAAAGGGGTGTAGATGTACAGGACAGTGACGGAGGTGTCCATGTATAAAGGATATAAAGGGGTGTAGATGCGGGGACAGTGATGGTGGTGTCCATGTATAAAGGATATAAAAGGGTGTAGATGTAGGGACAGTGATGGAGGTGTCCATGTATAGAGTATATAAATGGGGTGTAGATGTAGGGGCAGTGATGGAGGTGTCCATGTGTAGATGATATAAAGGGGTGTAGATGTAGGGACAGTGATGGAGGTGTCCATGTATAAAGGATATAAAGGGGTGTAGATGTGGAGGACAGTGATGGAGGTGTCCATCTGTAAAGGATGTAAAGGGTTGTAGATGTAGGGACAGTGATGGAGGTGTCCATGTATACAGGATATAAAGGGGTGTAGATGTGGAGGACAGTGATGGCGGTGTCCATGTATAGAGGCTATAAAGGGGTGTAGATGTACAGGACAGTGATGGAGATGTCCATGTATACAGGATATAAAGGGGTGTAGATGTAGAGGACAATGATGGAGGTGTCTATGTATAGAGGCTATAAAGGGGTGTAGATGTAGAGGACAGTGATGGAGGTGTCCATGTATAGAGGCTATAAAGGGGTGTAGATGTACAGGACAGTGATGGAGGTGTCCATGTATAGAGGATATAAAGGGGTGTAGATGTAGGGGCAGTGATGGAGGTGTCCATGTGTAGAGGGTATAAAGGGGTGTAGATGTAGGGACAGTGATGGAGGTGTCCATGTATAAAGGATATAAAGGGGTGTAGATGTAGAGGACAGTGATGGAGGTGTCCATCTGTAAAGGATGTAAAGGGTTGTAGATGTAGGGACAGTGATGGAGGTGTCCATGTATACAGGATATATAGGGGTGTAGATGTGGAGGACAGTGATGGCGGTGTCCATGTATAGAGGCTATAAAGGGGTGTAGATGTAGAGGACAGTGATGGAGGTGTCCATGTATAGAGGATATAAAGGGGTGTAGATGTAGGGGCAGGGATGGAGGTGTCCATGTATAAAGGATATAAAGGGGTGTAGATGTAGAGGACAGTGATGGAGGTGTCCATCTGTAAAGGATGTAAAGGGTTGTAGATGTAGGGACAGTGATGGAGGTGTTCATGTATAGAGGATATAAAAGGGTGTAGATGCACGGACAGTGATTGAGGTGTCCATGTATAGAGGACATAAAGGGGTGTAGATGTAGGGACAGTGATGGAGGTGTCCATGTATAGAGGATATAAAGGGGTGTAGATGTAGGGGCAGTGATGGAGGTGTCTATGTGTAGATGATATAAAGGGGTGTAGATGTAGGGACAGTGATGGAGGTGTCCATGTATAGAGGACATAAAGGGGTGTAGATGTAGGTACAGTGATGGAGGTGTCCATGTATAGAGGATATAAAGGGGTGTAGATGTAGGGACAGTGATGGAGGGAAGCCGGATATGGGTATACATTCTGGTCGCCGCACTAGCGCCTCCTCTGGTCGGTCTGGGCGCCCGTTCGAGGGGAGGGGGAATAGCGTGATCCTCCCCTGTGCTACGTCCCCCTGGTGAAACTCCTCGCTGTCGGGGGAAAAGGAGCGGCCGGCGACTCCACGTGTCGCAGAAGGCATGTGGTAGGTAGTCTGCAGCCCTCCCCCGGCTTGGCAGAGGGGGGTGGGAAGAGTTGGACGGGTACAACTGGGGAGAAAAAGGGGTAAAAAAAAATCCTCCCCTCCCCCCCCCCCCCCAAAGAAAAGCTACAGCTGTGCGTCATGTGATCTCGTGTAGAAGAGGCCGACCGACAGCTTCCCACGACTGGAGAGTAAAAGCAGCGTCCACGCTGTGATGGTCAGGGTGGCGATCTGTGTCCCGGGGCGCGAGGTGGGACGGGACCTCCCTCCGGTCTCCCTCCCTC
>NC_079228.1:38383251-38395751 GCF_029633865.1 Lampris incognitus | reverse complement strand
GAGAGCGTGAGCGGCGTGGGGCCGAGGGCGTGAGCGGCGTGGGGCCGAGGGCGTGAGCGGCGTGGGGCCGAGAGCGTGAGCGGCGTGGGGCCGAGAGCGTGAGCGGCGTGGGGCCGAGGGCGTGAGCGGTGTGGGGCCGAGGGCGTGAGCGGTGTGGGGCCGAGAGCGTGAGCGGTGTGGGGCCGAGAGCGTGAGCGGCGTGTGGCGAGAGCGTGAGCGGCGTGGGCCGAGAGCGTGAGCGGCGTGGGGCGAGGGCGTGAGCGGCGTGGGCCGAGAGCGTGAGCGGCGTGGGGCCGAGAGCGTGAGCGGCGTGGGGCCGAGGGCGTGAGCGGCGTGGGGCCGAGAGCGTGAGCGGTGTGGGGCCGAGGGCGTGAGCGGCGTGGGGCGAGAGCGTGAGCGGCGTGGGGCCGAGAGCGTGAGCGGCGTGGGGCCGAGGGCGTGAGCGGCGTGGGGCCGAGGGCGTGAGCGGCGTGGGGCCGAGAGCGTGAGCGGCGTGGGGCCGAGGGCGTGAGCGGCGTGGGGCCGAGGGCGTGAGCGGCGTGGGGCCGAGGGCGTGAGCGGCGTGGGGCCGAGGGCGTGAGCGGTGTGGGGCCGAGAGCGTGAGCGGTGTGGGGCCGAGAGCGTGAGCGGTGTGGGGCCGAGGGCGTGAGCGGTGTGGGGCCGAGAGCGTGAGCGGCGTGTGGCGAGAGCGTGAGCGGCGTGTGGCGAGAGCGTGAGCGGCGTGTGGCGAGAGCGTGAGCGGCGTGGGCCGAGGGCGTGAGCGGCGTGGGGCGAGGGCGTGAGCGGCGTGGGCCGAGAGCGTGAGCGGCGTGGGGCCGAGAGCGTGAGCGGCGTGGGGCCGAGAGCGTGAGCGGCGTGGGGCCGAGGGCGTGAGCGGCGTGGGGCCGAGAGCGTGAGCGGCGTGGGGCCGAGAGCGTGAGCGGCGTGGGGCCGAGGGCGTGAGCGGTGTGGGGCCGAGGGCGTGAGCGGTGTGGGGCCGAGAGCGTGAGCGGCGTGGGGCGAGAGCGTGAGCGGCGTGGGGCCGAGAGCGTGAGCGGCGTGGGGCTGAGGGCGTGAGCGGCGTGGGGCGAGAGCGTGAGCGGCGTGGGGCGAGGGCGTGAGCGGCGTGGGGCCGAGAGCGTGAGCGGTGTGGGGCCGAGAGCGTGAGCGGCGTTTGGCTGAGGGCGTGAGCGGCGTGGGGCGGGGAGATTAGAAATCGGCACGCTGCAGAATTCCACTGCGCTTGAACACCCCCCCCCCCCGCTGATGTGAAGCAAGGAGAGGACGGCCTCGCACAACGCTACACACTGCCCGACAACGAGCCAAAGTAACCACGACGACGGCGTTTACATGTACCGTTGCTTGATCAGAACCGTTACCTTCCATTAGCGGGCCGGTTTACATGCTCAGGAACAGAGTCGGATTAACGATGTCTGGTATTGAACCCACGACACGCCGCACACCCCGCTGTGTTTGAGTTCACACACACAACTCGGTCTGAATCGTTTGTGTCGCAGGATTAAACGGTGTTAAACTAGGTGTCCTGGTCGCTGCACTAGCGCCGCCTCTGGTCAGTTGGGGCGCCTGTTTGGGGGGGGGGAGTAGTGTGATCCTCCCACGTGCTACATCTCCCTGGTGAAACTCGTCACTGTCAGGTGAAAAGAAGCAGCTGGCGACTCCACATGTATGGGAGGAGGCATGTGGTAGTCTGCAGCCCTCCCCGGATCGGCAGAGGGGGTGGAGCAGCGACCGGGATGGCTTGTAAGAGTGGGGTAATTGGCCGGGTACAATTGGGGAGAAAAAGGGGTATAAAAACAGTGTTAAACTTAAATATAAGGTGAATATGGAAGGTCCTGCTGAGGAACACAACCAGACTAAAAACAACACCACATTCAGCGTTCACCTCACACACAACTTCAACAGATGATCACTGTTATCCCTGCGACACAAATCCCACACAGATCCTATAGGAGATTATCCCACACAGATCCTATAGTAGATTATCCCACACAAATCCTATAGGAGATTATCCCACACAGATCCTATAGGAGATTATCCCATACAGATCATATAGGAGATTATCCCACACAGATCCTATAGTAGATTATCCCACACAAATCCTATAGGAGATTATCCCACACAAATCCTATAGTAGATTATCCCATACAGATCATATAGGAGATTATCCCACACAGATCCTATAATAGATTATCCCACACAGATCCTATAGGAGACTATCCCACACAGATCCTATAGTAGATTATCCCACACAGATCCTATAGTAGATTATCCCACACAGATCCTATAGTAGATTATCCCACACAGATCCTATAGGAGATTATCCCACACAGATCCTATAGTAGATTATCCCACACAGATCCTATAGTAGATTATCCCACACAGATCATATAGTAGATTATCCCACACAGATCCTATAGTAGATTATCCCACACATCCTATAGTAGATTATCCCACACAGATCCTATAGTAGATTATCCCACACAGATCCTATAGTAGATTATCCCACACAGATCCTACAGTAGATTATCCCACACAGATCCTATAGTAGATTATCTCACACAGATCCTATAGTAGATTATCCCATACAGATCCTATAGTAGATTATCCCACACAGATCCTATAGGAGATTATCCCACACAGATCCTATAGGAGATTATCCCACACAGATCCTATAGTAGATTATCCCACACAAATCCTATAGTAGATTATCCCATACAGATCATATAGGAGATTATCCAACACAGATCATATAGTAGATTATCCCACACAGATCCTATAGTAGATTATCCCATACAGATCATATAGGAGATTATCCCATACGGATCCTATAGTAGATTATCCCATACAGATCATATAGGAGATTATCCAACACAGATCCTATAGTAAATTATCCCACACAGATCCTATAGTAGATTATCCCACACAGATCCTATAGTAGATTATCCCACGCAGATCCTATAGTAGATTATCCCATACAGATCATATAGGAGATTATCCAACACAGATCCTATAGTAGATTATCCCATACAGATCCTATAGTAGATTATCCCACACAGATCCTATAGTAGATTATCCCACACAGATCCTATAGTAGATTATCCCATACAGATCCTATAGTAGATTATCCCACACAAATCCTATAAGAGATTATCCCACACAGATCCTATAGTAGATTATCCCACACAGATCCTATAGTAGATTATCCCATACAGATCCTATAGTAGATTATCCCACACAGATCCTATAGGAGATTATCCCACACAGATCCTATAGGAGATTATCCCACACAGACCCTATAGTAGATTATCCCACACAAATCCTATAGTAGATTATCCCATACAGATCATATAGGAGATTATCCAACACAGATCATATAGTAGATTATCCCACACAGATCCTATAGTAGATTATCCCATACAGATCATATAGGAGATTATCCCATACAGATCATATAGGAGATTATCCAACACAGATCATATAGTATATTATCCCACACAGATCCTATAGTAGATTATCCCATACAGATCATATAGGAGATTATCCAACACAAATCCTATAGTAGATTATCCCATGCAGATCCTATAGTAGATTATCCCATACAGATCCTATAGTAGATTATCCCACACAGATCCTATACTAGATTATCCCACACAGATCCTATAGTAGATTATCCCACACAAATCCTATAGGAGATTATCCCACACAGATCCTATAATAGATTATCCCACACAGATCCTATAGTAGATTATCCCACACAGATCCTATAGTAGATTATCCCACACAGATCCTATAGTAGATTATCCCATACAGATCCTATAGTAGATTATCCCACACAAATCCTATAGTAGATTATCCCATACAGATCCTATAGTAGATTATCCCACACAGATCCTATAGTTGATTATCCCATACAGATCATATAGTAGATTATCCCACACAGATCCTATAATAGATTATCCCACACAGATCATATAGTAGATTATCCCACACAGATCCTATAGTAGATTATCCCACACAGATCCTATAGTAGATTATCCCACGCAGATCCTATAGTAAATTATCCCACACAGATCCTATAGTAGATTATCCCACACAGATCCTATAGTAGATTATCCCACACAGATCCTATAGTAGATTATCCCACACAGATCCTATAGTAGATTATCCCATACAGATCCTATAGTAGATTATCCCACACAGATCCTATAGTAGATTATCCCACACAGATCCTATAGTAGATTATCCCATACAGATCCTATAGTAGATTATCCCACACAAATCCTATAAGAGATTATCCCACACAGATCCTATAGTAGATTATCCCACACAGATCATATAGTAGATTATCCCATACAGATCCTATAGTAGATTATCCCACACAGATCCTATAATAGATTATCCCACACAGATCATATAGGAGATTATCCCATACAGATCATATAGGGGATTATCCAACAGAGATCATATAGTAGATTATCCCACACAGATCCTATAGTAGATTATCCCATACAGATCATATAGGAGATTATCCAACACAAATCCTATAGTAGATTATCCCATGCAGATCCTATAGTAGATTATCCCATACAGATCCTATAGTAGATTATCCCACACAGATCCTATACTAGATTATCCCACACAGATCCTATAGGAGATTATCCCACACAGATCCTATAATAGATTATCCCACACAGATCCTATAGTAGATTATCCCACACAGATCCTATAGTAGATTATCCCACACAGATCCTATAGTAGATTATCCCATACAGATCCTATAGTAGATTATCCCACACAAATCCTATAGTAGATTATCCCATACAGATCCTATAGTAGATTATCCCACACAGATCCTATAGTAGATTATCCCACACAGATCATATAGTAGATTATCCCACATAGATCCTATAGTAGATTATCCCATACAGATCATATAGGAGATTATCCAACACAGATCCTATAGTAGATTATTCCACACAGATCCTATAGTAGATTATCCCACACAGATCCTATAGTAGATTATCCCACACAGATCCTATAGTAGATTATCCCACACAGATCATATAGTAGATTATCCCACACAGATCCTATAGTAGATTATCCCACACAGATCCTATAGTAGATTATCCCATACAGATCATATAGTAGATTATCCCACACAGATCCTATAGTAGATTATCCCACACAGATCCTATAGTAGATTATCCCACACAGATCCTATAGTAGATTATCCCACACAAATCCTATAAGAGATTATCCCATACAGATCCTATAGTAGATTATCCCACACAGATCATATAGTAGATTATCCCACACAGATCCTATAGTAGATTATCCCACACAGATCCTATAGTAGATTATCCCACACAGATCCTATAGTAGATTATCCCATACAGATCCTATAGTAGATTATCCCACACAAATCCTATAAGAGATTATCCCACACAGATCCTATAGTAGATTATCCCACACAGATCATATAGTAGATTATCCCACACAGATCATATAGGAGATTATCCCACACAGATCCTATAAGAGATTATCCCACACAGATCCTATAGTAGATTATCCCACACAGATCCTATAGTAGATTATCCCACACAGATCCTATAGTAGATTATCCCATACAGATCATATAGGAGATTATCCTACACAGATCCTATAGTAGATTATCCCACACAGATCCTATAGTAGATTATCCCATACAGATCCTATAGTAGATCATGTTTAACTTCACATTCTCATAACAAGGATGCAAAGTAGACCTGTAGAAACAGGGAAGCCTCAGTTTTAGTCATATAATTACTTCTCACTCGTGTGTAATTGCTGCTCATCGTACTTCAGTTAAATCTGCATTGCTGGTAGACTGTCTTACTGGTTGTTTCTGTGTCCTGGACGCTGCAGTTGAAAGTGTCGCTGTCAATACTGGTACCTGACTGGTACCTCGTCAGTACTGGTACCCGATGAGGATGTGTGACCACACTGTACCAACCTGACTCCAGCTGCAGAGAGAGAGAGACGGGGGGGGGTGACGACAGAGGGACAGAGACAGAGAGCAGGGGGGGAAGAGAGGGATGGAGAGAGACAGCGAGAGGGAGAGAGACAGAGAGAGGGAGCGAAGGAGAGAGACAGAAGGAGAGAGGGGGGAGGGAGAGAGACAGAGCAAGAGAGAGGGAGGAAGGGAGGGAGAGGGAGAGAGACAGAGAGAGGGAGGTAGGGAGAGACAAAGAGGGAGAGACAGAGAGGGAGGGAGGGAAAGAGACAGAGTGGTGATTAAAACAGAACAAGGGCGAGAGAGGGATGGAAAACATTGCGAGATAAAGGACGAGGTGAGAAAAAGACGGATTGAGAAAGAGCTAAACGAATTAAAACAGAACGAGGCAGGACGAGGAAAAGGAAATGAGCTGGGGGAAAAAAAAAGATACACCGAGAACAGCCACAAGAAAAATGAGAAAAATAAATAAGGAAGGAGAGTAAAATAATGAGAAAGTCTATTTAAATGTAAGGTCCAGCGGCTCCCTCAGGTAGCCATCCCTGTGAAATGAAATCTAATTGACTTCTGCACCGCACAAACAAGGCCAAAAGGATTGTGGAGGAATGTGTGTGTGTGTGATATGTGAGGGATAATCCATGACAAGGTGAGCATTAACGGATTTTTAAGCAGTTTAAATCCCCCACGTCCCCCACGTCCCCCACGTCCCCCACCATCACAGAAAACCGCACGGAGTCTGGCTTTCTGTCTGGACGCACCTCGAGAGAGGGAATCGGTTCACAATTATGCAAAAAAAAAAATCACAACTGCGCTTTAATGAACTTCCTCGCTGGCGGTCGCTCGACCTCACCTCACCTAGGTCAGGACGCCCCCTATAGGGTTTCGGTTGCACGTGTTTGTTCAAAGCAGGGGGCGCTACGCCACACGCAGTTCTACGGTTCTCCGCTAACTGGAGATTTTGTGCCTTTCCCTTGTCAAGATGCGTTGATCCTCTGCAAAGCCACGATGTCCCCCGGTCCATAACATCAGTCCATCGATGAATGCACCCAGGACTACTGCTACCCATAGGAGTAGCAGGATTTATTATCGAGGTTTGCTCCTCTAGATCCACCGTGTTCTGCCCTGTTGTCTCCTGACAACGTGAGCAGGATTACCACCACGAGGGTGTGGCTCTTCTCTACACACGGACGGTCATTCATCACGGAGAGGCGATATTTTGCGCTTCACATGATGCTGGGGTGTATGGAGACCAGTCTAGGACACCACGAAAGGCCAGCTAGGAAAGATGCTACTCCCATACTTAACCCCACTGCAGAACTCTGTTAAATGCTGATGTTTCAGTATGCGTGCACTGGGGTTTCACATCTCATGTTTGGCTCATGGGCACTTTGTCAGGACTAGTCCCAGCTGATGGACGCCAGGATGTCATGGTAGATATCAGAGCTGGGATGCTTTCTGCTACATGTCTGAAACCAGATGGATGTCCTTCTGTATCTCCACCCCTGAACAGACCTTTTTTTTTTTTAGATTTTCAAGATAAAATAATAGTAAGAACAAGAGTGTCGGGAGTGATTTTTGACAGGGTGGAGTGGGTGGAGAAGAGTTTCAGGAGCGATGTGTGACAGGGTGGAGTGGGTGGAGAAGAGTGTCATGGGTGATTTGTGACAGAAGGGTACCGACACGAGTTAAAGGGAAGGTTTACAAGATGGTGGCGAGACCAGCTATGTTGTATGGTTTGGAGACAGTGGCACTGACGAAAAGACAGATGGTGGAGCTGGAGGTGGCAAGTATCTCGGGGTCTTGTTCACGAGTGAGGGTAGGATGGAGCGGGAGACTGACAGGCAGATTGGTGCAGCATCAGCTGTAATGTGGACGTTGTCCCGGACCGTTGTGGTGAAGAGGGAGCTGAGCCGGAAGGCAAAGCTCTCAATTTACCAGTCGATCTTCGTTTCAACCCTCACCCATGGTCATGGGTAGTGACTGAAAGGGTGAGATGGCGGATACAAGCAGTTGAATTGAGTTTCCTCCGTAGGGTGTCTGGGCTCAGCCTTAGAGATAGGGTGAGGAGCTCGGACAACCAGAGGGAGCTCGGAGTAGAGCCGTTGCTCCTTCACGTCAAAAGGAGCCAGTTGAGGTGGTTCGGGTATCTGATTAGGATGCCTCCTGGACGCCTTCCTTCAGAGGTTTTCCAGGCACGTCCAACTGGGGGTAGACCCAGAACTCACTGGAGGTTCTACATGTCCACTCTGGCCTGGGAGCGCCTTGGGAGGAGCTGGAGGGCGTTGCTGGGGAGAGGGACGTCCGGAGTGCCCTACTTAGCTTGCTGCCACCTCCACCCGACCGCGGAGAAGCGGCTGAAGACGAGATGAATGAATGAACCTGATTTAAGATCATCTTTCCTTTTCTGAGTAAATAACAGTAATCAACAAGTCCTGTTTTCATAAAACACTACACTTTCTTGAGACAAGCAGTATTATCGTGCAGCGGGGTCAGAAAATTATCAGTAAAATCTTAAAATAAGCATAATGAGACAGAGCAAGAGAAAATACCTTCGTATTCTTTTGTTTTTGCAGTCGGGTTTTTCCTCCTAGCAGAGACACAAGTGCTCACTGCACCATGTGACTTCGCTGATGTTTCCCACCCGGCGTGTCCTTCAGCGGACATCGTCTGCAGTCGGCCCCCGTCTCCACCCGGCACAGGCCTTAACCATGGGTGTACCAATAAAGAATAAAGACTTTGGCTTCAGTGGCGTCATAAAACACCGTCTGTAGGACGACCGTGACGACAAGCTGTTTCACATCAAGGCTAATTTGGTGTCGTCAGATGATCCATCATACCATCAAGAACCCGCCGGGTTATACGGTAACAGGCCCAGGTATTTCATCACGCTTGTCCTTCAGAGACGGCGTCGGCGTGAGTGATGAAAAACACCGACACGTTACCTGCCCACTTTCAACTTCACTGTCCCCCCCCCCCACCCCACCCCACCCCCGTGTACCCAGTCTAGTGGGGGGGGCGTGTAAAAAATGCCAAAGCAATTATTCTCATACAAAACTCACAGGCAGGCAGGAAGGATGGAAACCAGAGAGATGTGCTCTGTTCTTTCTCATTTTCCTTTCTCAAACTTTTCATTAAAATGCCTTCAGGAAGATGCTGACCTGCTTCCTGTCCCAGGCTTGATGCTCCTGGTTGACCTCTGACATATGACCCCTCTGCTGAAATGCATATTTGTACTGTGTGTCTTAAGAAATGGAAGATAAATCAATTCTTTTTTTTTGGGGGGGGGGCTTTCCCCCCATTTTTCTCCCCAGTTGTACCCGGCCAATTACCCCACTCTTCCGAGCCGTCCCGGTCGCTGCTCCACCCCCTCTGCCGATCCGGGGAGGGCTGCAGACTACCACACGCCTCCTACCATAGATGTGGAGTCGCCAGCCGCTTCTTTTCACCTGACAGTGAGGAGTTTCACCAGGGGGACGTGGTGCGTGGGAGGATCACGGGTGCCCCCCCAGTTCCCCCTCCCCCACGAACAGGCACCCTGACCGACCAGAGGAGGCGCTAGTGCAGCGACCAGGACACATACCCACATCCGGCTTCCCACCCGCAGACACGGCCAGTTGTGTTTGTAGGGAGGGACGCCCGACCAAGCCGGAGGTAACACAGGGATTCGAACTGGTGATCCCGGTGTTGGTAGGCAACAGAATAGACCGCTACGCTACCCGGACGCCCCCAGAAATCAATTCTGTGTGATATTCGGACCGGATAGCTGGAAGTTTCCTCAGCTTGCAAACCGCACCAACTCCTTTGTCGTCGAAATCGCTAAAGCTGCTTCTTGTGTAGACGTGGAGAAACAACTCTGTGCCAATCAAACTTTACTCCTGTGCGAGGATATTAACCTCACGTACTGTGCCAACACATTACATGCACCCCCTCAAAATAATTTAAGGCAGCCATGTTTTTTTTTTTCCAACCACATCCCATTATCGGTTTCCGGTGCGGGAGGATGGCGGCGCGAACTCTCGTTTGCAGCGGCTCCACCCAGTAGCGGCTATGTAGCATCTTTGTCCATGCCTGCGTCTAAGTTTGTGTCATCGTGTGGAGTGTGGGGAGGTGTGGGGAGGTGTGTCTAAGGTGTCTGGCTGGGAGACCTGGCGTTGGATCGGCTGGGGGAGCCTGGTCTGCTGCGTCCGGTGGGCCCAGGGACCACGGCCCTGCTCGGGGCTGCACCCGAGCAGAAAGTGTTTGTGTCGTCGTGTGGAGTGTGGGGAGGTGTGGGGAGGTGTGTCTAAGGTGTCTGGCTGGGAGAGCTGGCGTTGGATCGGCTGGGGGGAGCCTGGTCTGCTGCGTCCTGTGGGACCAAGGCCCACATTCTTGCCGGGAGCTGCGCCCGAAGAGGAGGCCCCGAGGGCGGTCTGACAGGACGCAGAAGCGGGGCAGGCTAAGCTAACTGCTAGCCCATGCGGACCGGCAGTTCCCACAGTCCTCCTGGCTGGCGTTGGTTCTCCGGACAGTGGAGTTTTGGGGTCTGTGTTGCACTGAAAGGACCGTGTTGTTCGCGGTTTGTGTTTTCTTTCTTCGTCTGTCGCCTCTGTTGTTGTATGTTTTTGGTGGTGTCGTTTCTGGAGATCTTGGGTATGTTTTTATCTTTTGTGTTGCACAGCTGTGGGCTGGGTGAAACGACATTCGGTTTCTTTTTTGTATGCAAATGCGTGACAGACACGACAGTAAATGGTTCCTGATCCCTGATTAAGCCCTATGGTGACGTCTCAGTCCCACACCGTTTAACACACTTGTCGATATACCTTCCCTTTCAGGGCCCCGATTTTCAAAATGTCTGCTCTCATAGTGCCGTTTACTGATATACAGGATGTGACGTAACAATTCTCCTGTCATTCTTCTCTCTCTCTCTCACTTTTATTTGACACTCGCTTTTGTTCTTCCCCGTTTTCTGTCATTCATCACACCGAACGTTCACACCGAAAACCAATTCTGACGTTAAACCAAATCCATGTTCCTCACCCGGTGTGCTAAACTGTTCAGTGCAGCGGTTCCCAATCAGGTCCTCCGGTACCACCGATCCTGCGGGTTTCCTGTTCTCGCAGGAAGCTCATTACAGTCCCCCGTCGTCCCAGGTGTGACGCCTCCCTGAATGGAGGCCGAGGTTAACTGGTAACACTGGTGAGGTAATGAACTGGCTGCTGGAACAGAATACTGGTGCTACCTGAGGACCTAATTGAGAACCACTGCTGGAGTGAACACCGTCACGTCTCTACATTGCGAACCTTTTAAACCTGAAAATGGGCAGACTCCTTAGAGTCTTAAGATGAAATAGAAATATCTTATCGTTTCAACGGTAACCTGCTCATCAAGAGCTAAGAAAGATCACATATTGCAGATTAAGAGTATTTATCTTGAGTTATCGTAGTTATTTCATCTTAAAAAGAGCATTTATAGAAATAAAATGAGAAAGATTTCTGAGCTTTAAATGGTTTTTGTCTAATAACTACATGATTAAACTTAAGTTATGCTTCAGCCTATATAGACTATCTCAAAACCAATGTAATTCAACATTTCATTTCTCGTCTTTCAAGTAAACAAGTGATTTTATCTTGTTTCAAGAAATCCTACCGGGTTGAAATATTTCATGGCACTGGCAAATTATTTGGCTTGTTTTGGGTGTCTTCTTACTTGAATATACTAAATGTGGTCTCTAGATAGTTGACTGTGTTACTGAGGTGGTGTCTTTGGGGTGTTCAGATGGACATCGTCCCTCTTTGTTTGGTCAACCAACGTCACCTCAAAAAGTCAAGTCCGTTTTATTTGTACAGCCCAATATCACAAATTACAAATTTGCCTCAGGGGGCTTTACAGCAACACAACATCCTGTCCTTAGACCCTCGCATCGGATAAGGAACGACTCCACCCCCCACAAAAAACCCTTCAAGAGGGAGAAAACGTAGGAAGAAACCACAGGGAGAGCAAGAGGGGAGGGATCTCTGTCCCAAGACTCAACACTGTCCTTGAGCCGGTCTCAACACAGTCATGAATCACACCGCATGCACAGACTCCACCCTGCAGCATCCGACTCACTGTTGTCTGTTGATTCGGTTGCACACGAGCGAGTCTGTGCTGTGCTGAGCAGAAATGCAAGAACTAGCTCGGCGCCAAGCTCGGCAGACGCCCACCCAGAGTTCAGCCTGATAACATTCAAATTATTCAGAGGCACTGGGAGGAGGGCGGTTACCTTGAGGCGCATTTGCAGTCGTGCCGGTGCACCAGACAGGTTCAGAAAATGCAGACAGACCTTTATCGGCCTATTTTCCCCACTTTCTACAGATAGTGAGCGAGTAGGCGAGCAGAATCTGACGTGTTGTGTAGACCAGTGTTTCTCAACCCAGTCCTCAAGGACCCCCTATCCTGCATATTGTCTTTGCAACCCTGAATAGGTGTACCTGTTTGTAGTTATTCAACCAATCAGCAATGAATTTTGTCAGACGTTGCACACCTTGCA
>NC_079228.1:38370751-38378251 GCF_029633865.1 Lampris incognitus | reverse complement strand
AAGAGAGAGAGGGGGTAGACAGGGTATATGGAGAGGGGGGTAGACGGTGGATGGAGAGAGCGCAAGAGAGAGGTAGACAGGGTAGATGGAGAGAGAGAGGTAGACAGGGTGGATGGAGACAGAGAGAGAAAGAGAGAGAGGGGCTAGACAGGCTGGAGAGAGAGAGAGAGGTAGACAGGGTGGATGGAGACAGAGAGAGAAAGAGAGAGAGGGGCTAGACAGGCTGGAGAAAGAGAGAGAGAGGTAGACAGGGTGGATGGAGACAGAGAGAGAAAGAGAGAGAGGGGCTAGACAGGCTGGAGAAAGAGAGAGAGAGAGAGAGAGAGAGAGAGAGGAGGTAGACAGGGTGGATGGGGACAGAGAGAGAGAAAGAGAGAGAGGGAGGGGTAGACAGGCTGGAGAGAGAGAGAGAGAGAGAGGACAGGTTTTGTCTTCATTCCACATGTAAATGTTATCTGTTTCCTGTCAGTCGGTGCGATGGCGCCTGATAAGGCTCGTGCATCATGAGAAGTTCACCAGCTCAGTGTGTCCTCCAGCCGCCATCTTTTAGTCTCCTCAAATGACCTTCACCACAGTCACTTCCTGTCGCATGTTTTACATTTCCTTCATACTAGGTTAGTACAAAGTCGGAAGTTTCAATAACAACACTGAGTCTTAAATAACGATAAAAAAAGATCTAAATATTATGAAATATTATAAAAAGGCAAACCGCTTTAAAATGTCATTATGCAGAAATAATAACAAGTAAACTGGACTAACTGCAGTATGATGGCTGGTTGTTACTTAGTAAAATATGAGTAAAATTGAATATAAGAGGAATATTGGTAACACTTTAGTATGGGGAACATATTCTAAGTAACAAAAACTTAATGTAGAGTAATTTAACACTATGAACACTTGTAGTTTTGTGTGTTGTTATGTAAGAAACAGAGCATATTCATGAAGTGTTAGTAAGGGAGAATAACTCTTCTTGTGGTACTACCACCTTATAAAGGCCATACTAAGCAAAGCATATTGAGATGGTACTACTAATAAGCAATACTTCTGAGGTTATAGAGGGGAAAACTCATAGTTAATATGAGTACCTAATAATGACCAATTAAGAGCCAATATGTTGCTAATTCGCATGCTAATAAGCACCTAATTAATGGTGACTACGTTCCCCATACTAAAGTGTTACCGGAATATTAAACAACCATAGTAAAGATAGCACACATTCAATATTCACCTTATATTCAAGTTTTTTTTTTTTGGGGGGGGGTCCCCCCACCCTTTTCTCCCCAATTGTATCCGGCAAATTAACCCACCCTTCTGAGCCGTCTCGGTCGCTGTGCGGGCTACCACATGCCTCCTCCCATACATGTGGAGTCGCCAGCCGCTTCTTTTCACCTGACAGTGAGGAGTTTCACCAGGGGGATGTAGCGCGTGGGAGGATCACGCTGTCCCCCCCCCGAACAGGTGCCCCGACCGACCAGAGGAGGCGCTAGTGCAGCGGCCAGGACACATACCCACATCCGGCTTCCCACCCGTAGACACGACCAATTGTGTCTGTAGGGACGCCCGACCAAGCCGGAGGTAACACGGGGATTCGAACTGGCGATCCGGGTGTTGGTAGGGCGGATGGAATAGACCGCTGCACCACCCGGACGCCTCCTTATATTCAAGTTTAAGCTACTCCTCCAATCAAAAATGTGTTTTTCTAATGTTTGTGTCCCCTAAAATGTCTGGCCTTGACCTTTCTGACCTGTGTCTGTGTGAAGTTCGTCACCACAGCGGTGTTTCACAATCCTCCACTGGAGGTGGCGCTGTCAGGGGCACTTCCCTAATATCTGAGATTCAAACGTACCCCAGTTAAGCTAGATTTGGTACATCACAGATCCGAAAGCCAATCGGCGTCTAATATGCAAATGCGGGTGGGGCCTAGAGACCTGAGACCTCTTGCGCAGGGCGGACTTGTCAGCACCGAGCGCGAGTTCCCATTAGCACGGTGGGAGTTTTGACAGCACACGTTTTGGATGTAAACCGGACCCTGGAGCTTCTTTCCACCGTCCACCAAAACATCCCACCGTACTGCTGAATTTATTTACAGACGCGGGGCTCACACGCCTACCAAGCTGCAGGGGCCGCGTACCGGCAGTGCTCGTTTCAGTGAGGAGTGTTTCCATAAGCTCATGCAAAAGCTGCTGGGTTTTCACTAGAGACGAGTTTTGAAGTCTGATGCCGTGCCAACTGTTCACCCTGGGACTGCCACAGCCGGCAGGAGTCATGTGTTTCTTCTCCTCAACCAGCAGTCGAATGAAAGCTTTCTGCATGTAACATATTTCCTTTGTGACTTATAAGTAACATTAACTACTACTACTACTACTACTACTACTACTACTACTACTACTACTACTACTACT
Organism: Lampris incognitus; assembly: GCF_029633865.1. NCBI lineage: Eukaryota > Metazoa > Chordata > Actinopteri > Lampriformes > Lampridae > Lampris > Lampris incognitus. The sequence continues at coordinate 38,375,849 of NC_079228.1, read as the reverse complement.
ACCAGCACTACTATTACTACTGTTGGCTGCTCCCGTTAGGGGGCGCCACAGCGGATCATCCGTTCCCATCTCTTCCTGTCCTCTGCGTCTTCCTCTGTCACACCAGCCACCTGCATGTCCTCCCTCACCACATCCATAAACCTCCTCTTTGGCCTCCCTCTTCTCCTCTTCCCTGGCAGCTCCATATTCAGCATCCTTCTCCCAGTATACCCAGCATCTCTCCTCCACACATGTCCAAACCATCTCCATCTTGCCTCTCTTGCTTTGTCTCCAAACCGTCCAACCTGGGCTGTCCCTCTAATATACTCCTTCCTAATCCTGTCCTTCTTCGTCACTCCCAATGAAAATCTTATCATCTTCAACTCTGCCACCTCCAGCTCCTCCTCCCTGTCTTCTCATCAGCGCCACTGTCTCCAAACCATATAACATAGCTGGTCTCACCACCATCTTGTAAACCTTCCCTTTAACTGTTGCTGGTACCCCTTCTGTCACACATCACTCCTGACACTCTCCTCCACCCACTCCACCCTGCCTGCACTCTCTTCTTCACCTCTCTTCTGCACTCCCCCGTTACTTTGGACAGTTGAACCCAAGTATTTAAACTCATACATCTTCGTCACCTCTACTCCTTGCATCCTGACCATTCCACTGTCCTCCCTCTCATTCACACATAGGTATTCTGTCTTGCTCCTACTGACTTTCATTCCTCTTCTCTCCAGTGCATACCTCCACCTCTCCAGGCTCTCCTCCACCTGCTCCCTACTCTCACTACAGATCACAATGTCATCTGCAAACGTCATAGTCCACGGAGACTCCTGCCTGATCTGTTTTGTGAGCTGCTGCGAGTTGTTTGGTAATAGTTAAGTTAAGGTTTCAAAGTCCAGGTGCTGGAGCATGAACTGGAACACCATGTTTACTCCATCAACCACAGACCTGTTGGCTCTAGTCGAACTGCAGGGAGTCCAGGAGTGGGTCCGTGATGGTTTTAAGGTGGGACGGAACAAGGCGCTGGAAAGACTTCATTACCACAGGGGTCAGGGTCGCCCGGTCTGTGGTCATTGAGTCCTGAGCTCTTAGGTTTTTTGGGGACGGGGTTGATGATGGTTTCTGTTATTTTTGTGATGAATATTAATTAGCAACATCTTTTCCATCCATCCATCCATCCATTATCCAAACCGCTTATCCTGCTCTCAGGGTCGCGGGGATGCTGGAGCCTATCCCAGAAGTCACTGGGCGCAGGCACCCCGGACAGGCTGCCCCTCCACCTTTTTCAAAGTGTTCTTATAATTTGTGACCATTTGGCTATAAATGCACACCATAAAGTGCTTAAATAAGTACCAGAACTGTTAAAGTAGTGTCTCCAATCGCGTCTGTGCTTCACTGCTGCTCCCGCTGGTGTGGTGATCAGTGATGTCTGTGTTGGTGAAGGTTTATCCCAGCAGGCTTGGAGAAGATATTTTCGCGTGAATGTGAGTGAAAATCCTGGTTCAGTTTTCCCTCACATTCGCACCTTTGAGCAGTTTAATTCCGTGACCAACACCAAGCCATGCAAACACGGGGAGAACATGCACATTAACCACGGTTCGGTTTAAAATGAACAAGTTTTTCTCTCTGGAATTTGCTGGAAATAGTGTTAAAAGGCGAACGCCTGTGCTTGTACATCGATCAGACGGGTTCAGAAGAAGACCTTGTCTCAACAAAACAGAATACGGTGCTTTTATCAGGCAAGGCTATGCTGTGCATTTGCATGAGATTAAATGACTTGAATTTTGCAGTTTAAGGTGGAAGTGAAATATCAGGTTTCTGTTGCAAAGCCATTACACCATTTCCCCTCCATGTTCAGATCGCAGCAGTGGAGTCTCTTCACTCTTCAGCTTCTCATCTATCCGCCATTGTAACGGCCGCCATCTCTGCTCCGCTCACAGATGCTGCGAAATAAAAACAAATGGGCTCACGGCAACGCCAGACGAGTGACTCTCACTCCAGTTGTTTCCTGTTTACAGCCGCTTTAGTCATTTAGCTGATGCCAGTGTCCAGGGTGTTACACGCTAAGTGGCATTATGAAGGATCCAGCATGGCCGCCGTGCAGCATCTGTTGCACCTTCTAACCTCTGAACTGGGAAAGCAGGACTTGTTTTGTAAGTAGGTCCTGGTGGGGTTGGGGCAACATTGCTGCGCGGTGTGAATTTATCAGGGTAGGTGTGTTGACTACCTGTGGAAATTTAAGCAATCTGACAGTTTACCGGCCTCTGAGCACAACATTCAAAACTGTCAGTGCTTAGCTCACACATCACCACTCCAGTACTCACCGAACGTGCTTTTATTCTGAAAATATTTTTTCTGCTCTTTTTTTTCTATTTCAATTTTCCCCCCTTTTCTCCCCCAATTGTATCAGCCAATTACCCTGCTCTTTTTGAGCCGTCCCAGTCGCTGCTCCACCCCCCTCTCTGCCGATCTGGGGGGCGCCCCGACCGACCAGAGGAGGCGCTAGTGCAGTGACCAGGACAAATACCTACATCTGACTCCCCACCCGCAGACACGGCCAACTGTGTCTGTAGCAACGTCCAACCAAGCCGGAGGGAGCGCGGGGATTCGACCTGGCGATGCCGTGTTGGCAGGCAATAGAATAGACCACTACGCTATCCGGGCGCCCTTTCCTGCTCTCTTTTAAAGGCTCTTATTCTGAAAATGCCCAGTGCTGTTTGCACTGACATGCTCTTGTTCTGGATATCTGCTAATATCCGGTTCCTTTCACGCCAACACGTCCTTATTCTGAAAATATCTCCTTCTCGTCACCTAAACATGCTCTTATTCTTTGTTTATTTGTTGTCGTCGTCGTCGTCGTTGTTGATTCTCACTGAAGTTTATTGTGAGGGTGCTGTCACTTTGACCCTTGACCTCCTGGCCACTGCTTTTTTTTTTTTTGTCCCGTTGATGAAGTTCAGTAGGAGTCAAAGCCTTTGTTTGGAGCAGCATGGCTTTAGGAGGCGCAGTGGGTCATCTAGGGACCAAAAGGTCACCGGTTCGATCCCTGGCTCCTCCAGAGAGCGTGTTGAAGTGTCCTTGAGCAAGACACTGAGCCCCTAACTGCTGCTGATGAGCAGGTCGGTTGCTTTGCATGGCAGCCTCCACCATCTGTATGACTGGGTGAATGTGAGACATATATTGTAAAACAGTTTGAGTGGTCAGTAGACTAGAAAAGTACTATATGAAGTACTATATAAAGTACTATATGAAGTACTATATGAAGTACTATATAAATGCAGTCCATTTACCATTTTACCATTTTGATTCACTGGCTCCAATTTTCTTTGGATGGGATTGCAAATAAAGGCCTAAAGTGTAAAATATAAAGTGCAGCATCCCCGCGACCCTGAGCAAGGTTAAGCGGTTCGGATAACGGAAGGATGGATGGGTGGAAGTGCTGTTTCTAGGTTGTGATGCATCCTGTTATGTGCGCCTACAGGAAGCCGGTGGGCGGAGCTAGAAGGGGCGTCAGCTGGTCGTGGCAGTCACCTAAGCGGTCGCTTTTAGCTCACGCTTTAGCCGTTCTCCAGTCGAACGCCGCTTTGTTTGTTTTCTATCTCTGGTTTTTATGAAGCATTCAAGCGGTTTATAACTCAGAACACGGGCTTTAGTAAGACACGTCACCTCCTGGGCTCAGTTCTGACCCGCAGCTGCACTTATCAAGGCCCCATGGCCTCTCCCGCTACTTCCCTGACGTCAGCAGGCCTCCTTAATGCAAAAACTAGTTTGTCGGGGCGTAAAACCAACCATCTGTTTACCTGTACCAGTCAAGACCTGATGGTCCGACAACGGCATCGCCTTAAGTACCGGGGAAAAAAATCTTTAAATCAGAAATGAAATCGAATCGTGATCTCAAAATGGAAAATGAAATCGAATCGTGGATTTGGAGAATCGCGACACCCCCTAATCATAATCCCAGGGGGTTTTACACAGCGTCCACATATACCATGCTGTCTGCTTCCATATGCTGCAGAAACTCGGCTTACAAATCCAGCCGAGGTTGGACTGTTGGGTAATGGGAAGTATACTTCTTTTTGGGGGGGGGGGGTTCCCCCCAATTGTACCCGGCCAATGACCCCGCTCTTCCGAGCCGTCCCGGTCACTGCTCCACCCCCTCTGCTGATCCGGGGAGGGCTGCGGACTACCACATGGCTCCTCCCATGTGGAGTCGCCAGCCGCTTCTTTTCACCTGACAGTGAGGAGTTTCACCGGGGGGACGTAGCACGCGGGAGTTCCCCCTCTCCACCGAACAGGCGCCCCGACCGACCAGAGGAGGCGCTAGTGCGGCGACCAGGACACACACCCACATCCGGCTTCCCACCCGCATACGCAGACCATTGTGTCTGTAGGGACGCCCGAGGTAACACGGGGATTCGAACCAGCGATCCCCGTGTTGGTAGGCAGCGGAATAGACCGCCACCCTACCCAGACGTCAGTTTGTCTGTCCAAAAACTTCCGGATGTGAAGCCCCGGCGTTTTGCTGAACACCGACGTTGTTTCAGTCTCGCTGTAGAAAAGTGTCAGTTTGCTGCTGTTCAACATGTCCGTGGGTTCGATGCCGGTGACGTGTGCTGCATGTGAACAAGACATTCCCCGACAGGCTGTCTGGATTAAGGTGAATCCAAAACACAGCAAACGGCGTGATTGACAGGAAGTCTGGCTCTGTCAATCACATTATGCCGGTGATGAGTTAGACCTCGGTTCGATGGCCGATGATGGTGGTGGCGTTCATACAACAGCTGTTGTCGCCCAATTACGGCCTTCGTCTGGTTACAACCAGCGTCTTCACTTGTGTGTTAACAAACGGGGGCGGCACGGCGGCGCGGTGGTCAGTGCGGTTGCCTCGCCGCAGGAAGGTCCCGGGTTCGAGCCCCGGGGGTAGTCCAACCGTGGGGGTCCCGTGGGGGTCCACTGCCGCCCAGTGACTGCTGGGATAGGCTCCAGCGTCCCCGCGACCCTGAGAGCCGGATGAGTGGTTCAGGTGATGGATGGGTGGATGTTAAAGAACCGTGTGAGATGACACGTCTCATTTCAGTAAGGTGACGGTGACACGCAGCCCGACCAGTCACGG
>NC_079228.1:38365569-38370551 GCF_029633865.1 Lampris incognitus | reverse complement strand
GCTCTTCTCTACACACGGACGGTCATTCATCACGGAGAGGCGATATTTTGCGCTTCACATGATGCTGGGGTGTATGGAGACCAGTCTAGGACACCACGAAAGGCCAGCTAGGAAAGATGCTACTCCCATACTTAACCCCACTGCAGAACTCTGTTAAATGCTGATGTTTCAGTATGCGTGCACTGGGGTTTCACATCTCATGTTTGGCTCATGGGCACTTTGTCAGGACTAGTCCCAGCTGATAGACGCCAGGATGTCATGGTAGATATCAGAGCTGGGATGCTTTCTGCTACATGTCTGAAACCAGATGGATGTCCTTCTGTATCTCCACCCCTGAACAGACCTTTTTTTTTGTAGATTTTCGAGATAAAATAATAGTAAGAACAAGAGTGTCAGGGGTGATTTTTGACAGGGTGGAGTGGGTGGAGAAGAGTTTCAGGAGCGATGTGTGACAGGGTGGAGTGGGTGGAGAAGAGTGTCATGGGTGATTTGTGACAGAAGGGTACCGACACGAGTTAAAGGGAAGGTTTACAAGATGGTGGCGAGACCAGCTATGTTGTATGGTTTGGAGACAGTGGCAGTGATGAGAAGACAGATGGTGGAGCTGGAGGTGGCAAGTATCTCGGGGTCTTGTTCACGAGTGAGGGTAGGATGGAGCGGGAGATTGACAGGCAGATTGGTGCAGCATCAGCTGTAATGTGGATGTTGTACCGGACCGTTGTGGTGAAGAGGGAGCTGAGCCGGAAGGCAAAGCTCTCAATTTACCAGTCAATCTTCGTTTCAACCCTCACCTATGGTCATGGGTAGTGACTGAAAGGGTGAGATGGCGGATACAAGCGGCTGAAATGAGTTTCCTCCGTAGGGTGTCTGGGCTCAGCCTTAGAGATAGGGTGAGGAGCTGGGACATCCAGAGGGAGCTCGGAGTAGAGCCGTTGCTCCTTCACGTCAAAAGGAGCCAGTTGAGGTGGTTCGGGTATCTGATTAGGATGCCTCCTGGACGCCTTCCTTCAGAGGTTTTCCAGGCACGTCCAACTGGGGGTAGACCCAGAACTCACTGGAGGTTCTACATGTCCACTCTGGCCTGGGAGCGCCTTGGGAGGAGCTGGAGGGCGTTGCTGGGGAGAGGGACGTCCGGAGTGCCCTACTTAGCTTGCTGCCACCTCCACCCGACCGCGGAGAAGCGGCTGAAGACGAGATGAATGAATGAACCTGATTTAAGATCATCTTTCCTTTTCTGAGTAAATAACAGTAATCAACAAGTCCTGTTTTCATAAAACACTACACTTTCTTGAGACAAGCAGTATTATCGTGCAGCGGGGTCAGAAAAATATCAGTAAAATCTTAAATTAAGCATAATGAGACAGAGCAAGAGAAAATACCTTCGTATTCTTTTGTTTTTGCAGTCGGGTTTTTCCTCCTAGCAGAGACACAAGTGCTCACTGCACCATGTGACTTCGCTGATGTTTCCCACCCGGCGTGTCCTTCAGCGGACATCGTCTGCAGTCGGCCCCCGTCTCCACCCGGCACAGGCATTAACCATGGGTGTACCAATAAAGAATAAAGACTTTGGCTTCAGTGGCGTCATAAAACACCGTCCGTAGGACGACCGTGACGACAAGCTGTTTCACATCAAGGCTAATTTGGTGTCGTCAGATGATCCATCATACCATCAAGAACCCGCCGGGTTATACGGTAACAGGCCCAGGTATTTCATCACGCTTGTCCTTCAGAGACGGCGTCGGCGTGAGTGATGAAAAACACCGACACGTTACCTGCCCACTTTCAACTTCACTGTCCCCCCCCCCACCCCACCCCACCCCCGTGTACCCAGTCTAGTGGGGGGGGCGTGTAAAAAATGCCAAAGCAATTATTCTCATACAAAACTCACAGGCAGGCAGGAAGGATGGAAACCAGAGAGATGTGCTCTGTTCTTTCTCATTTTCCTTTCTCAAACTTTTCATTAAAATGCCTTCAGGAAGATGCTGACCTGCTTCCTGTCCCGGGCTTGATGCTCCTGGTTGACCTCTGACATATGACCCCTCTGCTGAAATGCATATTTGTACTGTGTGTCTTAAGAAATGGAAGATAAATCAATTCTTTTTTTGGGGGGGGGGGGCTTTTCCCCCTTTTTCTCCCCAGTTGTACCCGGCCAATTACCCCACTCTTCCGAGCCGTCCCGGTCGCTGCTCCGCCCCCTCTGCCAATCCGGGGAGGGCTGCAGACTACCACACGCCTCCTCCCATACATGTGGAGTCGCCAGCCGCTTCTTTTCACCGACAGTGAGGAGTTTCACCAGGGGGACGTGACGCGTGGGAGGATCACGGGTGCCCCCCCAGTTCCCCCTCCCCCCCAACAGGCACCCTGACTGACCAGAGGAGGCGCTAGTGCAGCGACCAGAACACATACCCACATCTGGCTTCCCACCCGCAGACACGGCCAGTTGTGTTTGTAGGGACGCCCGACCAAGCCGGAGGTAACACGGGGATTCGAACTGGTGATCCCCGTGTTGGTAGGCAACAGAATAGACCGTTACGCTACCCGGACGCCCCCAGAAATCAATTCTGTGTGATATTCGGACCGGATAGCTGGACCGGATAGCTGGGCCCACCGCTGCGTCCGGTGGGCCCAGGGACCACGGCCCTGCTCGGAGCTGCACCCGAGCAGAAAGTGTTTGTGTCGTCGTGTGGAGTGTGGGGAGGGGTGGGGAGGTGTGTCTAAGGTGTCTGGCTGGGAGAGCTGGCGTTGGATCGGCTGGGGGAGCCTGGTCTGCTGCGTCCTGTGGGACCAGGGACCACAGCCCTGCTCGGGGCTGCACCCGAGCGGAAAGTGTTTGTGTCGTCGTGTGGAGTGTGGGGAGGTGTGGGGAGGTGTGGGGAGGTGTGTCTAAGGTGTCTGGCTGGGAGACCTGGCGTTGGATCGGCTGGGGGGAGCCTGGTCTGCTGCGTCCTGTGGGACCAAGGCCCACATTCTTGCCGGGAGCTGCGCCCGAAGAGGAGGCACCGAGGGCGGTCTGACAGGACGTGGAAGCGGGGCAGGCTAAGCTAACTGCTAGCCCATGCGGACCGGCAGTTCCCACAGTCCTCCTGGCTGGCGTTGGTTCTCCGGACAGTGGAGTTTTTGGGTCTGTGTTGCACTGAAAGGACCGTGTTGTTCGCTGTTTGTGTTTCCTTTCTTCGTCTGTCGCCTCTGTTGTTGTATGTTTTTGGTGGTGTCGTTTCTGGAGATCTTGGGTATGTTTTTGTCTTTTGTGTTGCACAGCTGTGGGCTGGGTGAAACGACATTCGGTTTCTTTTTTGTATGCAAATGCGTGACAGACACGACAGTAAATGGTTCCTGATCCCTGATTAAGCCCTATGGTGACGTCTCAGTCCCACACAGTTTAACACACTTGTCGATATACCTTCCCTTTCAGGGCCCCGATTTTCAAAATGTCTGCTCTCATAGTGCCGTTTACTGATATACAGGATGTGACGTAACAATTCTCCTGTCATTCTTCTCTCTCTCTCTCACTTTTATTTGACACTCGCTTTTGTTCTTCCCCGTTTTCTGTCATTCATCACACCGAACGTTCACACCGAAAACCAATTCTGACGTTAAACCAAATCCATGTTCCTCACCCGGTGTGCTAAACTGTTCAGTGCAGCGGTTCCCAATCAGGTCCTCCGGTACCACCGATCCTGCGGGTTTCCTGTTCTCGCAGGAAGCTCATTACAGTCCCCCGTCGTCCCAGGTGTGACGCCTCCCTGAATGGAGGCCGAGGATAACTGGTAACACTGGTGAGGTAATGAACTGGCTGCTGGAACAGAATACTGGTGCTACCTGAGGACCTAATTGAGAACCGCTGCTGGAGTGAACACCGTCACGTCTCTACATTGCGAACCTTTTAAACCTGAAAATGGGCAGACTCCTTAGAGTCTTAAGATGAAATAGAAATATCTTATCGTTTCAACGGTAACCTGCTCATCAAGAGCTAAGAAAGATCACATATTGCAGATTAAGAGTATTTATCTTGAGTTATCGTAGTTATTTCATCTTAAAAAGAGCATTTATAGAAATAAAACGAGAAAGATTTCTGAGCTTTAAATGGTTTTTGTCTAATAACTACATGATTAAACTTAAGTTATGCTTCAGCCTATATAGACTATCTCAAAACCAATGTAATTCAACATTTCATTTCTCGTCTTTCAAGTAAACAAGTGATTTTATCTTGTTTCAAGAAAATCCTACCGGGTTGAAATATTTCATGGCACTGGCAAATTATTTGGCTTGTTTTGGGTGTTTTCTTACTTGAATATACTGAATGTGGTCTCTAGATAGTTGACTGTGTTACTGAGGTGGTGTCTTTGGGGTGTTCAGATGGACATCGTCCCCTCTTTGTTTGGTCAACCAACGTCACCTCAAAAAGTCAAGTCCGTTTTATTTGTACAGCCCAATATCACAAATTACAAATTTGCCTCAGGGGGCTTTACAGCAACACAACATCCTGTCCTTAGACCCCTCGCATCGGATAAGGAACGACTCCACCCCCCACAAAAAACCCTTCAAGAGGGAGAAAACGTAGGAAGAAACCACAGGGAGAGCAAGAGGGGAGGGATCTCTGTCCCAAGACCTCAACACTGTCCTTGAGCCGGTCTCAACACAGTCATGAATCACACCGCATGCACAGACTCCACCCTGCAGCATCCGACTCACTGTTGTCTGTCGATTCGGTTGCACACGAGCGAGTCTGTGCTGTGCTGAGCAGAAATGCAAGAACTAGCTCGGCGCCAAGCTCGGCAGACGGCCCACCCAGAGTTCAGCCTGATAACATTCAAATTATTCAGAGGCACTGGGAGGAGGGCGGTTACCTTGAGGCGCATTTGCAGTCGTGCCGGTGCACCAGACAGGTTCAGAAAATGCAGACAGACCTTTATCGGCCTATTTTCCCCACTTTCTACAGATAGTGAGCGAGTAGGCGAGCAGAATCTGATGTGTTGTGTAGA
>NC_079228.1:38348069-38360569 GCF_029633865.1 Lampris incognitus | reverse complement strand
GACAGGATGGATGGAGACAGAGAGAGAGAAAGAGAGAGAGGGGGTAGACAGGGTGTATGGAGAGAGAGGGGGGGTAGACAGGGTGTATGGAGAGAGAGGGGGGGTAGACAGGGTGTATGGAGAGAGAGGGGGGGTAGACAGGGTGGAAGGAGAGAGAGAGCGCAAGAGAGAGGTAGACAGGGTGGATGGAGGGAGAGAGATGGAGACAGAGAGAGAAAGAGAGAGAGGGGGTAGACAGGGTATATGGAGAGGGGGGGGGTAGACGGTGGATGGAGAGAGCGCAAGAGAGAGGTAGACAGGGTAGATGGAGAGAGAGAGGTAGACAGGGTGGATGGAGACAGAGAGAGAAAGAGAGAGAGGGGCTAGACAGGCTGGAGAGAGAGAGAGAGGTAGACAGGGTGGATGGAGACAGAGAGAGAAAGAGAGAGAGGGGCTAGACAGGCTGGAGAGAGAGAGAGAGAGAGAGAGAGAGGTAGACAGGGTGGATGGGGACAGAGAGAGAGAAAGAGAGAGAGGGGCTAGACAGGCTGGAGAAAGAGAGAGAGGGGGTAGACAGGCTGGAGAGAGAGAGAGAGAGAGAGAGAGAGAGAGAGAGAGAGAGAGAGAGAGAGAGAGAGAGAGAGAGAGAGAGAGAGAGGTAGACAGGGTGGATGGGGACAGAGAGAGAGAAAGAGAGAGAGAGGGAGGGGTAGACAGGCTGGAGAGAGAGAGAGAGAGAGAGAGAGAGAGAGAGAGAGAGAGAGGACAGGTTTTGTCTTCATTCCACATGTAAATGTTATCTGTTTCCTGTCAGTCGGTGCGATGGCGCCTGATAAGGCTCGTGCATCATGAGAAGTTCACCAGCTCAGTGTGTCCTCCAGCCGCCATCTTTTAGTCTCCTCAAATGACCTTCACCACAGTCACTTCCTGTCGCATGTTTTACATTTCCTTCATACTAGGTTAGTACAAAGTCGGAAGTTTCAATAACAACACTGAGTCTTAAATAACGATAAAAAAAAGATCTAAATATTATAAAATATTATAAAAAGGCAAACCGCTTTAAATGTCATTATGCAGAAATAATAACAAGTAAACTGGATTAACTGCAGTATGATGGCTGGTTGTTACTTAGTAAAATATGAGTAAAATTGAATATAAGAGGAATATTGGTAACACTTTAGTATGGGGAACATATTCTAAGTAACAAAAACTTAATTTAGAGTAATTTAACACTATGAACACTTGTAGTTGTGTGTGTTGTTATGTAAGAACAGACCATATTCATTAAGTGTTAGTAAGGGAGAATAACTCTTCTTGTGGTACTACCACCTTATAAAGGCCATACTAAGCAAAGCATATTGAGATGGTACTACTAATAAGCAATACTTCTGAGGTCATAGAGGGAAAACTCATAGTTAATGGCTTACTGGTTGTATAATAAGGCCATGCAGAATAAGGCATTAATGAGTACGTAATAATGACCAATGAAGAGCCAATATGTTGCTAATTTGCATGCTAATAAGCACCTAATTAATGGTGACTACGTTCCCCATACTAAAGTGTTACCAAAGTTTTTTTTTTCATCAAAAAACACTATTTAAGACTGACGAGACATTAGATTAAAACGAGCGGTGGCAGCAGTGCTGCACTGATTGTAAAGCCCCTTGAGACGACCTTGCGAAATAAACTTGATTGTTGATTGGCCTTGACTTTACCGACCTGTGTCTGTGTGAAGTTCGTCACCACAGCGGTGTTTCACAATCCTCTACAGGAGGAGGCGCTGTCAGGGCACTTCCCTAATATCTGAGATTCAAACGTACCCCCAGTTAAGCTAGATTTGGTACATCACAGATCCGAAAGCCAATCGGCGTCTAATATGCAAATGCGGGTTGGGCCTAGAGACCTGAGACCTCTTGCGCAGGGCGGACTTGTAAGCACCGAGCGCGAGTTCCCATTAGCACGGTGGGAGTTTTGACAGCACACGGTTTTGGATGTAAACCGGACCCTGGAGCTTCTTCCCACCGTCCACCAAAACATCCCACCGTACTGCTGAATTTATTTACAGACGCGGGGCTCACACGCCTACCAACCTGCAGGGGCCGCGTACCGGCAGTGCTCGTTTCAGTGAGGAGTGTTTCCATAAGCTCATGCAAAAGCTGCTGGGTTTTCACTAGAGACGAGTTTTGAAGTCTGATGCCGTGCCGACTGTTCACCCTGGGACTGCCACAGCCGGCAGGAGTCATGTGTTTCTTCTCCTCAACCAGCAGTCGAATGAAAGCTTTCTGCATGTAACGTATTTCCTTTGTGACTTATAAGTAACATTAACTACTACTACTACTACTACTACTACTACTACTACTACTACTACCAGCACTACTATTACTACTGTTGGCTGCTCCCGTTAGGGGGCGCCACAGCGGATCATCCGTTCCCATCTCTTCCTGTCCTCTGCATCTTCCTCTGTCACACCAGCCATCTGCATGTCCTCCCTCACCACCTCCATAAACCTCCTCTTTGGCCTTCCTCTTCTCCTCTTCCCTGGCAGCTCCATGTTCAGCATCCTTCTCCCAGTATACCCAGCAACTCTCCTCCACACATGTCCAAACCGTCTCCATCTTGCCTCTCTTGCTTTGTCTCCAAACCGTCCAACCTGAGCTGTCCCTCTAACATACTCCTTCCTAATCCTGTCCTTCTTCATCACCCTCAATGAAAATCTTATCATCTTCATCTCTGCCACCTCCACCTCCACCTCCTGTCTTCTCATCAGCGCCACTGTCTCCAAACCATATAACATAGCTGGTCTCACCACCATCTTGTAAACCTTCCCTTTAACTGTTGCTGGTACCCTTCTGTCACACATCACTCCTGACACTCTTCTCCACCCACTCCACCCTGCCTGCACTCTCTTCTTCACCTCTCTTCTGCACTCCCCATTACTTTGGACAGTTGACCTCAAGTATTTAAACTCATACATCTTCGTCACCTCCACTCCTTGCATCCTGACCATTCCACTGTCCTCCCTCTCATTCACGCATAGGTATTCTGTCTTGCTCCTACTGACTTTCATTCCTCTTCTCTCCAGTGCATACCTCCACCTCTCCAGGCTCTCCTCCACCTGCTCCCTACTCTCACTACAGATCACAATGTCATCCGCAAACGTCATAGTCCACGGAGACTCCTGCCTGATCTGTTTTGTGAGCTGCTGCGAGTTGTTTGGTAATAGTTAAGTTAAGGTTTCAAAGTCCAGGTGCTGGAGCATGAACTGGAACACCATGTTTACTCCATCAACCACAGACCTGTTGGCTCTAGTCGAACTGCAGGGAGTCCAGGAGTGGGTCCGTGATGGTTTTAAGGTGGGACGGAACAAGGCGCTGGAAAGACTTCATTACCACAGGGGTCAGGGTCGCCCGGTCTGTGGTCATTGAGTCCTGAGCTCTTAGGTTTTTTGGGGACGGGGTTGATGATGGTTTCTGTTATTTTTGTGATGAATGTTAATTAGCAACATCTTTTCCATCCATCCATCCATCCATTATCCAAACCGCTTATCCTGCTCTCAGGGTCGCGGGGATGCTGGAGCCTATCCCAGAAGTCACTGGGCGCAGGCACCCCGGACAGGCTGCCCCTCCACCTTTTTCAAAGTGTTCTTATAATTTGTGACCATTTGGCTATAAATGCACACCATAAAGTGCTTAAATAAGTACCAGAACTGTTAAAGTAGTGTCTCCAATCGCGACTGCTGCTCCCGCTGGTGTGGTGATCAGTGATGTCTGTGTTGGTGAAGGTTTATCCCAGCAGGCTTGGAGAAGATATTTTCGCGTGAATGTGAGTGAAAATCCTGGTTCAGTTTTCCCTCACATTCGCACCTTTGAGCAGTTTAATTCCGTGACCAACACCAAGCCATGCAAACACGGGGAGAACATGCACATTAACCACGGTTCGGTTTAAAATGAACAAGTTTTTCTCTCTGGAATGTTCTGGAAATAGTGTTAAAAGGCGAACGCCTGTGCTTGTACATCGATCAGACGGGTTCAGAAGAAGACCTTGTCTCAACAAAACAGAATACGGTGCTTTTATCAGGCAAGGCTATGCTGTGCATTTGCATGAGATTAAATGACTTGAATTTTGCAGTTTAAGGTGGAAGTGAAATATCAGGTTTCTGTTGCAAAGCCATTACACCATTTCCCCTCCATGTTCCGATCGCAGCAGTGGAGTCTCTTCACTCTTCAGCTTCTCATCTATCCGCCATTGTAACGGCCGCCATCTCTGCTCCGCTCACAGATGCTGCGAAATAAAAACAAATGGGCTCACAGCAACGCCAGACGAGTGACTCTCACTCCAGTTGTTTCCTGTTTACAGCCGCTTTAGTCATTTAGCTGATTCCAGTGTCCAGGGTGTTACACGCTAAGTGGCATTATAAAGGATCCAGCATGGCCGCCGTGCAGCATCTGTTGCACCTTCTAACCTCTGAACTGGGAAAGCAGGACTTGTTTTGTAAGTAGGTCCTGGTGGGGTTGGGGCAACGTTGCTGCACAGTGTGAATTGACTACCTGTGGAAATTTAAGCAATCTGACAGTTTACCGGCCTCTGAGCACAACATTCAAAACTGTCAGTGGTTAGCTCACACATCACCACTCCAGTACTCACTGAACGTGCTTTTATTCTGAAAATATTTTTTCTGCTCTTTTTTTTTCTATTTCAATTTTCCCCCTTTTCTCCCCCAATTGTATCAGCCAATTACCCTGCTCTTTTTGAGCCGTCCCAGTCGCTGCTCCACCCCCCTCTCCTCCGATTTGGGGGGCGCCCCGACCGACCAGAGGAGGCGCTAGTGCAGTGACCAGGACAAATACCTACATCTGACTTCCCACCCGCAGACACGGCCAACTGTGTCTGTAGCAACGTCCAACCAAGTCGGAGGGAGCGCGGGGATTCGACCTGGCGATGCCGTGTTGGCAGGCAATAGAATAGACCACTACGCTATCCGGGCGCCCTTTCCTGCTCTCTTTTAAAGGCTCTTATTCTGAAAATGCCCAGTCCTGTTTGCACTGACATGCTCTTGTTCTGGATATCTGCTAATATCCGGTTCCTTTCACGCCAACACGTCCTTATTCTGAAAATATCTCCTTCTCGTCACCTAAACATGCTCTTATTCTTTGTTTATTTGTTGTCGTCGTCGTCGTCGTTGTTGATTCTCACTGAAGTTTATTGTGAGGGTGCTGTCACTTTGACCCTTGACCTCCTGGCCACTGCTTTTTTTTCTTTTTTTTTGTCCCGTTGATGAAGTTCAGTAGGAGTCAAAGCCTTTGTTTGGAGCAGCATGGCTTTAGGAGGCGCAGTGGGTCATCTAGGAACCAAAAGGTCACCGGTTCGATCCCTGGCTCCTCCAGAGAGCGTGTTGAAGTGTCCTTGAGCAAGACACTGAGCCCCTAACTGCTGCTGATGAGCAGGTCGGTGCTTTGCATGGCAGCCTCCACCATCTGTATGACTGGGTGAATGTGAGACATATATTGTAAAACAGTTTGAGTGGTCAGTAGACTAGAAAAGTACTATATGAAGTACTACATAAAGTACTATATGAAGTACTATATAAAGTACTATATAAATGCAGTCCATTTACCATTTTACCATTTTGTTTCACTGGCTCCAATTTTCTTTGGATGGGATTGCAAATAAAGGCCTAAAGTGTAAAATATAAAGTGAATAGGCCTGCCGCCCAGTGGCTGCTGGGATAGGCTGCAGCATCCCGCGACCCCGAGGAAGGATAAGCGGTTCGGATAACGGAAGGATGGATGGGTGGAAGTGCTGTTTCTAGGTTGTGATGCATCCTGTTATGTGCGCTTACAGGAAGCCGGTGGGCGGAGCTAGAAGGGGCGTCAGCTGGTCGTGGCAGTCACCTAAGCGGTCGCTTTTAGCTCACGCTTTAGCCGTTCTCCAGCTGAACGCCGCTTTGTTTGTTTTCTATCTCTGGTTTTTATGAAGCATTCGAGCGGTTTATAACTCAGAACACGGGCTTTAGTAAGACACGTCACCTCCTGGGCTCAGTTCTGACCCGCAGCTGCACTTATCAAGGCCCCAGGGCCTCTCCCGCTACTTCCCTGACGTCAGCACGCCTCCTTAATACAAAAACTAGTTTGTCGGGGCGTAAAACCAACCATCTGTTTACCTGTACCAGTCAAGACCTGATGGTCCGACAACGGCATCGCCTTAAGTACCGGGAAAAAAATCTTTAAATCAGAAATGAAATCGAATCGTGATCTCAAAATGGAAAATGAAATCGAATCGTGGATTTGGAGAATCGCGACACCCCTAATCATAATCCCAGGGAGTTTTACACAGCGTCCACATATACCATGCTGTCTGCTTCCATATGCTGCAGAAACTCGGCTTACAAATCCAGACGAGGTTGGACTGTTGGGTATTGGGAAGTATATTTCTTTTTTTTTGGGGGGGGGGTTTCCCCCCAATTGTACCTGACCAATTACCCCACTCTTCCGAGCCATCCCGGTCTCTGCTCCACCCCCTCAGCCGATCCGGGGAGGGCTGCAGACTACCACGTGTCTCCTCCTATACATGTGGAGTCGCCAGCCACTTCTTTTCAAGGATCCCGCTATTCCCCCCCAAGCTCCCCCTCCCCCCCGAACAGGCGCCCCGACCAACCAGAGGAGGCGCTAGTGCAGCGACCAGGACACGTACCCACATCCGGCTTCCCACCCGCAGACACGGCCAACTGTGTCTGTAGGGATGCCCGACCAAGCCGGTGGTTCCACGGGGATTCAACCGGCGATCCCCATGTTAGGCAACAGAATAGACCGCTACGCTACCCGCACCTCCTGTAAAGTATCATTTTACACCAAAAGTAGTTTCCAAAAAAATACTCCCTCAAATATTTCAGACTTCATTTTGTGAGAAATTTCAGGTCATAAATTCTCGATGTTGTTAATTTGGACAGCGGAGTTTGTGCGTCGCGATATGACAACATGTGGATTTCCTCCAGTTGTGGAAAACTGTCAACGTTAGTGTTGAGTTGTTGCCCAGCCCTGGTTGTAGGCCTTTCCTGAGAGTAGGCCCACGAGGATTACCTGAAAGCAGCTTCTGGCCCCTGTTGGAGCCGGCTGATGCGGGAGGCAGCAGCGCCTTGTGGGTAATGAGGAGGGTCGGCGGTGGCGTTTCTGAAGGACCGGGGTGACGTGGCGGCGGCGTGATTCGCCGAGACGCCAGCCGAGTGTCCTCTAGAGAGAAGAGGCAGATCTCTCCCAGGTGAGCGAGGTTAGCGTCTCCACCTCCCCTCCAAACAAGGCGGCGGCTTGCTAACGGCGAGCAAGATGGCGAAGTAGTTGGGGGGGGGGAGATGGAAACGAAGCCGAAGCTCGGCAGCCGGAATGCGGCGGCACGTCCGCAAATCTGAGCGAGGCTTTCATCTGCTGGAGAAACACGGCGCGGGAGTCAAACACCAACTCGTCCGTTTGTGCTTCATTTTTTTTTCCATTTTGTCTCGTCTCCTGACGGCGGCTGAAAAGCTGTTCTGATTTTCAGGCTGCCCCCCCTCAAGTTCCCCTCGACAGGCAGGCAGAAAAGCTCAACACATGTTGGATTTGTTCACCAGAAGGTGCGAAGGCCCGAACAATTCCAAGAGCACTTGGCGTGGCCTTGAACCCCTCTCAGAGAGTCGGTGGTGCTTTCTGTCTGGATCGACTCCACGTGGACTTTCTCCGTCACCATGTCTCCGGGCAGCCATCACCCGATGAGGGTGAACGACCCAGTAAGCTGACTCGGGTCTCTGCATGTGTTTGTCACGATGTGGTTGCTTTCCAAGACTGGGAATCATGAAATGGAAGTTGTGTTGCGGATGCTTGTAACCTCATGTTTGAGATTTTTCAGAAAATGTTTACTTTTTTTGGGGGGGGGGGTCTCCCCAGTTGTACCCGGCCAATGACCCCGCTCTTCCGAGCCGTCCCGGTCGCTGCTCCACCCCCTCTGCTGATCCGGGGAGGGCTGCGGACTACCACATGGCTCCTCCCATGTGGAGTCGCCAGCCGCTTCTTCTCACCTGACAGTGAGGAGTTTCACCAGGGGGACGTAGCACGTGGGAGTTCCCCCTCCCCCCCGAACAGGCGCCCCGACCGACCAGAGGAGGCGCTAGTGCGGCGACCAGGACACACACCCACATCCGGCTTCCCACCCGCATACGCAGACCATTGTGTCTGTAGGGACGCCCGAGGTAACACGGGGATTCGAACCAGCGATCCCCGTGTTGGTAGGCAGCGGAATAGACCGCCACCCTACCCAGACGTCAGTTTGTCTGTCCAAAAACTTCCGGATGTGAAGCCCCGGCGTTTTGCTGAACACCGACGTTGTTTCAGTCTCGCTGTAGAAAAGTGTCAGTTTGCTGCTGTTCAACATGTCCGTGGGTTCGATGCCGGTGACGTGTGCTGCATGTGAACAAGACATTCCCCGACAGGCTGTCTGGATTAAGGTGAATCCAAAACACAGCAAACGGCGTGATTGACAGGAAGTCTGGCTCTGTCAATCACATTATGCCGGTGATGAGTTAGACCTCGGTTCGATGGCCGATGATGGTGGTGGCGTTCATACAACAGCTGTTGTCGCCCAATTACGGCCTTCGTCTGGTTACAACCAGCGTCTTCACTTGTGTGTTAACAAACGGGGGCGGCACGGCGGCGCGGTGGTCAGTGCGGTTGCCTCGCCGCAGGAAGGTCCTGGGTTCGAGCCCCGGGGTAGTTCAACCGTGGGGGTCCCGTGGGGGTCCACTGCCGCCCAGTGACTGCTGGGATTGGCTCCAGCGTCCCCGCGACCCTGAGAGCCGGATGAGTGGTTCAGGTGATGGATGGGTGGATGTTAAAGAACCGTGTGAGATGACACGTCTCATTTCAGTAAGGTGACGGTGACACGCAGCCCGACCAGTCACGGCAGTCGGAACTACCAGGAACACGCCGCCGGGTTTAACGGTCGGTTGTGACCTCGATGTGACCGTGATGACTTATGAGCTGGCGGAGCGTCTGCGCCGCCCCGTTGAAAGTCGTTCAGCTCACCTTGCACAGTGGCTGCATGTTGCTTTGTCGTGTCCCCGGGTTTAAGATCCAAATCAGCCACCTCTAGACTGATCCTTCCACAAGTCGGAGCCGTCGCGATAAAATCAGACGTGTTGGATTTTTTTAGACAACAAGCTAGCTAGACTGCTAGCTTGTTGACAGTATAGCAAGCGGGGTAACACTTTCTATGAAGCTTGCATCTATAACGCCCTATAAGCATCTATAACGCCCTATAAGCATCTATAACGCCCTATAAGCATCTGTTGCATCTATAACGCCATACTTCCCTATAATGTGTATTCCAGTGACTAACGGCTATGGCTGAAGACGGTGACATAGCACCGAAGTCTCATTGTGCATCTCTACAAAACCTCAGCGAAACCAGTTGGCTATGATGCATTATGACATTTGACATATAAACATATTTGTAAATCCGTTTTAAATTGACATAATATATCATAAAGGTGGTCATGAGGTGTTGTAGGGCGTATATACACACTATAATGAATCTTACAATGACTTATAGCTACACTTATAGGGCGTTATAGATGCTTATAGATGCTCACCCAGTACCGTCCATGCAGTGTCTTTCTCCACGTGTGTGTCTAAGTTTGTGTCTTCATTTGATGGCTGGGAGAGCTTGTTCTGCTGCGTCCTGTGGGCCCAGGGACCACGGCCCTGACCGGAGCTGTGCCTGAGGGGGTGACGCCCAGAGGGGTCTGACAGGACGCGGCTAAGCTAACTGCTAGCCCATGGCGTTCGTTCTCCTGGACAGTGATTTTTGTTTAGTTTAATATGTGTGTTAGTGTGGGTATGTGTGTTAGTGTGGACCTGTGTGTTAGTGTGGACATGTGTGTTAGTGTGGACATGTGTGTTAGTGTGGACATGTGTGTTAGTGTGAATATGTGTGTTAGTGTGGGTGTGTGTGTTAGTGTGGGTATGTGTGTTAGTGTGGATATGTGTGTTAGTGTGGGTATGTGTGTTAGTGTGGACATGTGTGTTAGTGTGGGTATGTGTGTTAGTGTGGATATGTGTGTTAGTGTGGGTATGTGTGTTAGTGTGGATATGTGTGTTAGTGTGGATATGTGTGTTAGTGTGGATATGTGTGTTAGTGTGGGTATGTGTGTTAGTGTGGATATGTGTGTTAGTGTGGGTATGTGTGTTAGTGTGGACATGTGTGTTAGTGTGGATATGTGTGTTGGTGTGGGTATGTGTGTTAGTGTGGATATGTGTGTTAGTGTGGGGTATGTGTGTTAGTGTGGATACGTGTGTTAGTGTGGATATGTGTGTTAGTGTGGATATGTGTGTTAGTGTGGGGTATGTGTGTTAGTGTGGACATGTGTGTTAGTGTGGGTATGTGTGTTAGTGTGGATATGTGTGTTAGTGTGGATATGTGTGTTAGTGTGGACATGTGTGTTAGTGTGGACATGTGTGTTAGTGTGGGTATGTGTGTTAGTGTGGATATGTGTGTTAGTGTGGATATGTGTGTTAGTGTGGGTATGTGTGTTAGTGTGGATATGTGTGTTAGTGTGGGTATGTGTGTTAGTGTGGATATGTGTGTTAGTGTGGGTATGTGTGTTAGTGTGGGTATGTGTGTTAGTGTGGGGTATGTGTGTTAGTGTGGACATGTGTGTTAGTGTGGGGTATGTGTGTTAGTGTGGACATGTGTGTTAGTGTGGGGTATGTGTGTTAGTGTGGATATGTGTGTTAGTGTGGGTATGTGTGTTAGTGTGGATATGTGTGTTAGTGTGGATATGTGTGTTAGTGTGGACATGTGTGTTAGTGTGGGTATGTGTGTTAGTGTGGGTATGTGTGTTAGTGTGGATATGTGTGTTAGTGTGGGGTATGTGTGTTAGTGTGGACATGTGTGTTAGTGTGGATATGTGTGTTAGTGTGGACATGTGTGTTAGTGTGGACATGTGTGTTAGTGTGGATATGTGTGTTAGTGTGGATATGTGTGTTATTGTGGATATGTTTGTTAGTGTGGGTATGTGTGTTAGTGTGGACATGTGTGTTAGTGTGCGTATGTGTGTTAGTGTGGATATGTGTGTTAGTGTGGGTATGCGTGTTAGTGTGGGTATGTGTGTTAGTGTGGATATGTGTGTTAGTGTGGATATGTGTGTTAGTGTGGATATGTGTGTTAGTGTGGATATGTGTTTTAGTGTGGGTATGTGTGTTAGTGTGGGTATGTGTGTTAGTGTGGATATGTGTGTTAGTGTGGACGTGTGTTAGTGTGGATATGTGTGTTAGTGTGGACATGTGTGTTAGTGTGGGTATGTGTGTTAGAGTGGATATGTGTGTTAGTGTGGATATGTGTGTTAGTGTGGGTATGTGTGTTAGTGTGGACATGTGTGTTAGGTGGGTATGTGTGTTAGTGTGGACATGTGTGTTAGTGTGGGTATGTGTGTTAGTGTGGACATGTGTGTTAGTGTGGGTATGTGTGTTAGTGTGGACATGTGTGTTAGTGTGGGTATGTGTGTTAGTGTGGATATGTGTGTTAGTGTGGGTATGTGTGTTAGTGTGGGTATGTGTGTTAGTGTGGATATGTGTGTTAGTGTGGGTATGTGTGTTAGTGTGGACATGTGTGTTAGTGTGGGTATGTGTGTTAGTGTGGACATGTGTGTTAGTGTGGATATGTGTGTTAGTGTGGACATGTGTGTTAGTGTGGGTATGTGTGTTAGAGTGGATATGTGTGTTAGTGTGGATATGTGTGTTAGTGTGGGTATGTGTGTTAGTGTGGATATGTGTGTTAGTGTGGATATGTGTGTTAGTGTGGACATGTGTGTTAGTGTGGGTATGTGTGTTAGTGTGGACATGTGTGTTAGTGTGGGTATGTGTGTTAGTGTGGACATGTGTGTTAGTGTGGATATATGTGTTAGTGTGGGTATGTGTGTTAGTGTGGGTATGTGTGTTAGTGTGGATATGTGTGTTAGTGTGGGTATGTGTGTTAGTGTGGATATGTGTGTTAGTGTGGGTATGTGTGTTAGTGTGGACATGTGTGTTAGTGTGGGTATGTGTGTTAGTGTGGGTATGTGTGTTAGTGTGGATATGTGTGTTAGTGTGGATATGTTTGTTAGTGTGGGTATGTGTGTTAGTGTGGACATGTGTGTTAGTGTGCGTATGTGTGTTAGTGTGGATATGTGTGTTAGTGTGGGTATGTGTGTTAGTGTGGGTATGTGTGTTAGTTTGGATATGTGTGTTAATGTGGACATGTGTGTTAGTTTGGATATGTGTGTTAGTGTGGGTATGTGTGTTAGTGTGGGTATGTGTGTTAGTTTGGATATGTGTGTTAGTGTGGACATGTGTGTTAGTGTGGATATGTGTGTTAGTGTGGACATGTGTGTTAGTGTGGATATGTGTGTTAGTGTGGATATGTGTGTTAGTGTGGCTATGTGTGTTAGTGTGGGTATGTGTGTTAGTGTGGGTATGTGTGTTAGTGTGGATATGTGTGTTAGTGTGGATATGTGTGTTAGT
>NC_079228.1:38341616-38342869 GCF_029633865.1 Lampris incognitus | reverse complement strand
TACACTGACTGCAGGTGTCCCACCCTTATAATCAATACACTGACTGCAGGTGTCCCTCCCTTATAATCAATACACTGACTGCAAGTCTCCCACCCTTATAATCAATATACTGACTGCAGGTGTCCCACCCTTATAATCAATACACTGACTGCAGGTGTCCCACCCTTATAATCAATACACTGACTGCAGGTGTCCCTCCCTTATAATCAATACACTGACTGCAGGTGTCCCACCCTTATAATCAATACACTGACTGCAGGTGTCCCACCTTTTTAATCAATACACTGACTGCAGGTGTCCCACCCTTATAATCAATACACTGACTGCAGGTGTCCCACCCTTATAATCAATACACTGACTGCAGGTGTCCCACCCTTATAATCAATACACTGACTGCAGGTGTCCCTCCCTTATAATCAATACACTGACTGCAGGTGTCCCACCCTTATAATCAATACACTGACTGCAGGTGTCCCACCCTTATAATCAATACACTGACTGCAGGTGTCCCTCCCTTATAATCAATACACTGACTGCAGGTGTCCCACCCTTATAATCAATACACTGACTGCAGGTGTCCCACCCTTATAATCAATACACTGACTGCAGGTGTCCCACCCTTATAATCAATACACTGACTGCAGGTGTCCCACCCTTATAATCAATACACTGACTGCAGGTGTCCCTCCCTTATAATCAATACACTGACTGCAGGTGTCACACCCTTATAATCAATACACTGACTGCAGGTGTCCCTCCCTTATAATCAATACACTGACTGCAGGTGTCACACCCTTATAATCAATACACTGACTGCAGGTGTCCCACCCTTATAATCAATACACTGACTGCAGGTGTCCCACCCTTATAATCAATACACTGACTGCAGGTGTCCCACCCTTATAATCAATACACTGACTGCAGGTGCCCCACCCTTATAATCAATACACTGACTGCAAGTCTCCCACCCTTATAATCAATACACTGACTGCAGGTGTCCCACCCTTATAATCAATACACTGACTGCAGGTGTCCCACCCTTATAATCAATACACTGACTGCAGGTGTCCCTCCCTTATAATCAATACACTGACTGCAGGTGTCCCACCCTTATAATCAATACACTGACTGCAGGTGTCCCACCTTTTTAATCAATACACTGACTGCAGGTGTCCCACCCTTATAATCAATACACTGACTGCAGGTGTCCCACCCTTATAATCAATACACTGACTGCAGGTGTCCCACCCTTA
>NC_079228.1:38299116-38334116 GCF_029633865.1 Lampris incognitus | reverse complement strand
ACATGGTGGATGGGTGGATGGTGTCCATGGTGGATGGATGGGTGGGTGGATGGATGGGTGGATGGTGTCCATGGTGGATGGGTGGGTGGATGGTGTCCATGGTGGATGGGTGGATGGATGGGTGGATGGTGTATTATTGACATGGTGGATGGATGGGTGGATGGTGTCCATGGTGGATGGGTGGATGGATGGGTGGATGGTGTATTATTAACATGGTGGATGGATGGATGGGTGGATGGATGGTGTATTATTAACATGGTGGATGGATGGATGGGTGGATGGGTGGGTGGATGGTGTCCATGATGGATGGGTGGATGGGTGGATGGATGGTGTCCATGATGGATGGGTGGATGGGTGGGTGGATGGTGTATTATTAACATGGTGGATGGATGGGTGGATGGATGGGTGGATGGTGTATTATTAACATGATGGATGGGTGGATGGTGTATTATTAACATGGTGGATGGATGGGTGGATGGGTGGGTGGATGGTGTATTATTAACATGATGGATGGGTGGATGGTGTATTATTAACAGGGTGGATGGGTGGATGGTGTATTATTAACATGGTGGATGGATGGGTGGATGGATGGGTGGATGGTGTATTATTAACATGATGGATGGGTGGATGGTGTATTATTAACATGGTGGATGGATGGGTGGATGGGTGGGTGGATGGTGTATTATTAACATGATGGATGGGTGGATGGTGTATTATTAACAGGGTGGATGGGTGGATGGTGTATTATTAACATGGTGGGTGGGTGGATGGATGGTGTCCATGGTGGATGGCTGGATGGATGGGTGGATGGTGTCCATGGTGGATGGGTGGCTGGATGGGTGGATGGGTGGGTGGATGGTGTCCATGGTGGATGGGTGGGTGGATGGTGTCCATGGTGGATGGATGGGTGGATGGTGTCCATGGTGGGTGGGTGGATGGGTGGGTGGATGGTGTCCATGGTGGATGGATGGGTGGATGGTGTCCATGGTGGGTGGGTGGATGGGTGGGTGGATGGTGTCCATGGTGGGTGGGTGGATGGGTGGTGTCCATGGTGGGTGGGTGGATGGATGGGTGGATGGTGTCCATGGTGGGTGGGTGGATGGATGGATGGGTGGATGGTGTATTATTAACATGGTGGGTGGGTGGGTGGATGGTGTCCATGGTGGATGGCTGGATGGGTGGGTGGATGGTGTCCATGGTGGGTGGGTGGGTGGAACCTGCAGGTCAGTATTACAGCGGCTGTAAGGTGGTGTAGTGTAAAACAGTCTCTTCCTCAGACTGGCAGCGGTGAGTCTTCTTCATCCCGGGCGGTGGCAGCCATGTCTTCGTCTTCTGGGATGTGAAAGGTCCCCCTGACTTGTCCCGTTCTAGAAAAGTAAGGAAACTGGGGCGACGCCCCCGTCACCCCGCCGTGTATGACGGCGGGGCGACGCCCCCGTCACCCCGCCGCCGTGTATGACGGCGGTAAGTAACACCAACATTTAGAAGTTCGTCTGAATGACCCCCGGCCGGGTCGGGTCGGGCCTCCCTACAGACACAATTGGCCGTGTCTGCGGGTGGGAAGCCGGATGTGGGTGTGTGTCCTGGTCGCTGCACTAGCGCCTCCTCTGGTCGGTCAGGGCGCCAGTTCAGGGGGGAGGAGGGAGAACTGGGGGGGGGGGGAATAACGTGATCCTCCCACGCGCTGCGTCCCCCTGGTGAAACTCCTCACTGTCAGGTGAAAAGAAACGGCTGGTGACTCCACATGTATGGGAGGAGGCATGTGGTAGTCTGCAGGGGGAGGGGGGGGCAACTAGGAAGGCTCAGAAGAGTGGGGTAATTGGCCAAGTGCAGCTGGGGAGAAAAAGAGGGTAACCCCCCCCCCCCAAATATTCCCTGATTCATTTCCGTACCACAAATCCCGGCGTTCCGGATGGAACGAACGATGTGCTGAACACGGAACGTGCAGGTCACAATTTACGGCGGTCGCAGACTTTGACGTAACACCATGAAGACGTTTCCTGTCACGTGTGTAGTTTCACACTGGCCCTGCCTGTCCTTCACACACGCTGCTGGTAGCATAGTGTGTCTGTGTGTGTGTGTGTGCATGTGTGTGTGTGTGTCTGTGTGTGTGTGTGTGCATGTGTGTGTGTGTGTGTGTGTGTGCGTGTGTGTGTGTGCATGTGTGTGTGTGTGTGTGTGTCTGTGTGTGTGTCTGTGTGCGTGCGTGTGTGTGTGTGTGTGTGTGCATGAGTGTGTGTGTGTGTGTGTGTGTGCATGAGTGTGTGTGTGTGTGTGTGTGCGTGCGTGTGTGTGCGTGTGTGTGTGTGTGTCTGTGTGCGTGCGTGCGTGTGTGTGTGTCTGTGTGTGTGCATGTGTGCGTGCGTGTGTGTGTGTGTGTGTGTGCATGAGTGTGTGTGTGTGTGTGTGTGTGTGTGTGTGTGCGTGTGTGTGTGTGCATGTGTGTGTGTGTGTGTGTGTCTGTGTGTGTGTCTGTGTGCGTGCGTGTGTGTGTGTGTGTGTGCATGAGTGTGTGTGTGTGTGTGTTTGTGTGCATGTGTGTGTGTGTGTGTGTGTCTGTGTGTGTGTCTGTGTGCGTGCGTGTGTGTGTGTGTGTGTGCATGAGTGTGTGTGTGTGTGTGTGTGTGTGTGCGTGTGTGTGTGTGTGCATGAGTGTGTGTGTGTGTGTGTGTGTGTGTGTGTGTGTGCGTGCGTGCACGCTGCAGATGCCCATTTCCTGGGTGGAGAAATGTGAAGGAAAATAAAGAAGAGCAAGTGACGTTCATACGGTGGATGCAAATGAATGGCGTGTGACTGGCGGTGGGGCTTCAGACTACTTAACAACAGTAAAAGCTCCGTCAACCTCCCCCGGGGGGGGTGGGGGGGGCGTAGCGGTGTGGAGCAAAACAGGAGTTGGTTTGAAGACGGGGGAGAAAAAAAATAAATACGGCCGGATAGAATAATAACTGCTTTGCTAAAATGAAGTCAAATTTACTCCCCCCCCCAACACCTCCCCTCGCTTCCTCTCCTCCACTTGATGTACCCCACCTCTCCTCCTTCTCCTCTGCTTAATCTCTCCATAAATCTCTCTCTCCGTCTCCCTCCCTCTGATGAATCTGTCTTTCATTACCTGCTGTGCTGCGTCTCCCCTCCCCGCCGCTTTCTGCAGCCTCGACATAACTCCTCCTGTCTGCAGAGAGAGAATGAGAGATTAGGAAGGGTCCGGAGAGAGGGAGAGAGAGGGAGGTGCAAACAGGAGGGAAATGAGCATGTGTGTGAGGGAGTGTATTTCGGCTCATATCGAGTCCTCCTTTAATCATTTTGGGCTTCGCCAGCTCGCTTTCCTGTAAGTTCTGGTGAAAAATGTGCCGATACTTATCCAGGGAGTTTTCTTCTGCCGACTGTCCCTTTGTCCATAATGCTGATCAAAAGGACAAAACAAGCACAAAGACGTTTAAACAAAGGGACGTCTGGGGGGGCGTGGCGGCACAGGGATCGCCAGTTCGAATCCCCGTGTTACCTCCGGCTTGCTCGGGTGCCCCTACTGACACAGTTGGCCGTCTCTGTGGGTGGGGAGCCGGATGTGGGTATGTGTCCTGGTCACTGCACTAGCGCCTCCTCTGGTCGGTCGAGGTGCCTGTTCGGGGTGGGGCGGGGGGGGACTGGGGGGAAGTAGCGTGATCCTCCCACGCGCTACGTCCCCCTGGTGAAACTCCTCACTGTCGGGTGAAAAGAAGCGGCTGGCGACTCCACATGTATGGGAGGAGGCATGTGGTGGTCTGCAGCCCTCCCCGGGTCAGCAGAGGGAGGGTGGAGCAGAGACCGGGACGGCTCGGGTGGGGTAATTGGTCGGGTACAACTGGGGAGAAAAAGGGGGGGGGGTGATGGACAGGCAGGAGTCCCTGTGGACTATCATGTTTGCGGATGACATTGTGATATTTAGCAAGAGTAGTGTAAAGGTGGAGGAGAGCCTGGAGAGGTGGAGGTATGCACTGGAGAGGAGAGGGATGAAAGTCAGAAGGAGCAAGACAGAATACCAATGCGTCAATGAGAGGGAGGACAGTGGAGTGGCGAGGAGGCAAGGAGTAAAGGTGATGAAGGCCTATGAGTTTAAATACTTGAGGTCAACTGTCCAAAGTAACGGGGAGAGCAGAAGAGAGGTGAAGGTGGAGGTGCAGGCAGGATGGAGTGGGTGGAGAAGAGTGTCAGGAGTGATGTGGGACAGAAGGGTACCAGCAAGAGTTAAAGGGAAGGTTTACAAGATGGTAGTGAGACCAGCTATGTTGTATGGTTTGGAGACAGTGGTACTGATAAAAAGCCAGGAGGTGGAGCAGGAGGTGGCAGAGATGAAGATGATGAGATTTTCACTGGGAGTGATGAAGAAGGACAGGATTAGGAAGGAGTATATTAGAGGGACCGCTCAGGTTGGACGGTTTGGAGACAAAGCAAGAGAGACAAGATGGAGATGGTTTGGACATGTGTGGAGGAGAGATGCTGGGTATATTGGGAGAAGGATGCTGAATATGGAGCTGCCAGGGAAGAGGAGAAGAGGAAGGCCAAAGAGGAGGTGTATGGATGTGGAGAGGGAGGACATGCAGGTGGCTGGTGTGATTGTGGGGTGTTACAAAATTCACTTGGTATCTAATGTTGCTACCTTTAATTGTAGTACTGTGTAAAAACTCGACAAACAGTTTTGAAAAAAAAATATGGAAACCATCAAATGATGTTTAACCCAAGTTTTAAGAGGAAAAACCAGCTTTTAAGTCTGCGCAGCGTAGATGACCTGTGGAGGAGGAACTTTTTTTTTAGGGGTTTTTTTTTTTTTTTGGGAGGCAGGGGGAAATTTATGTGTGTGTAAAAGAGAGAAAATGGCTGTCTTTATGACCTGAAGAGGAGCCAACAAACTTTGTGTAACCTTCTGCAGAGCCGGTATATCAGCCTTGAGTCTATATCCCCCGGTCTATCATATGAAATATTACACAGCGTGCAGGGGAGAAGGGCGAGCGGGCAGCCGAAGGAGAGAGAGAGAGAGAGAGAGAGTGCCAATAGTAATCCATAGAAAACAGTCTGCTGATGTGCCTGCTGCAGCTTTCCTTAAAAAAAAGGTCATTCCCGGGATCAGTTTTCCCAACTCCATGTGCCCCAGTGGTCCCAGATGGTGTTGCTGTGTGTAAATTTGCACCTCTGGGGTCATCATCTCGACAGTGTGTGTAACAGTATTTCATATACGCTTCATACACATACCCAAGCTAACACATACTATATCTCCAAAAACTACAAGAACACACATACCCAAGCTAACACATACTATATCTCCAAAAACTACAAGAACACACATACCCAAGCTAACACATACTATATCTCCAAAAACTACAAGAACACACATACCCAAGCTAACACATACTATATCTCCAAAAACTACAAGAACACTCATACCCAAGCTAACACATACTATATCTCCAAAAACTACAAGAACACTCATACCCAAACTAACACATACTATATCTCCAAAAACTACAAGTACACACATACCCAAGCTAACACATACTATATCTCCAAAAACTACAAGAACACACATACCCAAACTAACACATACTATATCTCCAAAAACTACAAGAACGCACATACCCAAACTAACACATACTATATCTCCAAAAACTACAAGAACACACATACCCAAGCTAACACATACTATATCTCCAAAAACTACAAGAGCACACATACCCAAGCTAACACATACTATATCTCCAAAAACTACAACACTCATACCCAAGCTAACACATACTATATCTCCAAAAACTACAAGAGCACTCATACCCAAACTAACACATACTATATCTCCAAAAACTGCAAGAACACACATACCCAAACTAACACATACTATATCTCCAAAAACTACAAGAACACACATACCCAAGCTAACACATACTATATCTCCAAAAACTACAAGTACACACATACCCAAGCTAACACATACTATATCTCCAAAAACTACAAGAACACACATACCCAAACTAACACATACTATATCTCCAAAAACTGCAAGAGCACTCATACCCAAACTAACACATACTATATCTCCAAAAACTACAAGAACACACATACCCAAGCTAACACATACTATATCTCCAAAAACTACAAGAACACACATACCCAAGCTAACACATACTATATCTCCAAAAACTACAAGAACACACATACCCAAGCTAACACATACTATATCTCCAAAAACTACAAGAACACACATACCCAAACTAACACATACTATATCTCCAAAAACTACAAGAACACTCATACCCAAGCTAACACATACTATATCTCCAAAAACTACAAGAACACACATACCCAAGCTAACACATACTATATCTCCAAAAACTACAAGAACACACATACCCAAACTAACACATACTATATCTCCAAAAACTACAAGAACACACATACCCAAGCTAACACATACTATATCTCCAAAAACTACAAGAACACACATACCCAAGCTAACACATACTATATCTCCAAAAACTACAAGAACACACATACCCAAACTAACACATACTATATCTCCAAAAACTACAAGAACACTCATACCCAAACTAACACATACTATATCTCCAAAAACTACAAGAACACACATACCCAAACTGACACATACTATATCTCCAAAAACTACAAGAACACACATACCCAAACTGACACATACTATATCTCCAAAAACTACAAGAACACTCATACCCAAGCTAACACATACTATATCTCCAAAAACTACAAGAACACACATACCCAAACTAACACATACTATATCTCCAAAAACTACAAGAACACACATACCCAAGCTAACACATACTATATCTCCAAAAACTACAAGAACACACATACCCAAGCTAACACATACTATATCTCCAAAAACTACAACACTCATACCCAAGCTAACACATACTATATCTCCAAAAACTACAAGAGCACTCATACCCAAACTAACACATACTATATCTCCAAAAACTGCAAGAACACACATACCCAAACTAACACATACTATATCTCCAAAAACTACAAGAACACACATACCCAAGCTAACACATACTATATCTCCAAAAACTACAAGAACACACATACCCAAGCTAACACATACTATATCTCCAAAAACTACAAGAACACACATACCCAAACTAACACATACTATATCTCCAAAAACTGCAAGAGCACTCATACCCAAACTAACACATACTATATCTCCAAAAACTACAAGAACACACATACCCAAGCTAACACATACTATATCTCCAAAAACTACAAGAACACACATACCCAAGCTAACACATACTATATCTCCAAAAACTACAAGAACACACATACCCAAGCTAACACATACTATATCTCCAAAAACTACAACACTCATACCCAAGCTAACACATACTATATCTCCAAAAACTACAAGAACACTCATACCCAAACTAA
This sequence comes from Lampris incognitus, assembly GCF_029633865.1. NCBI lineage: Eukaryota > Metazoa > Chordata > Actinopteri > Lampriformes > Lampridae > Lampris > Lampris incognitus. The sequence continues at coordinate 38,326,685 of NC_079228.1, read as the reverse complement.
CACATACTATATCTCCAAAAACTACAAGAACACACATACCCAAGCTAACACATACTATATCTCCAAAAACTACAAGAACACACATACCCAAGCTAACACATACTATATCTCCAAAAACTACAAGAACACACATACCCAGACTAACACATACTATATCTCCAAAAACTACAAGAACACACATACCCAAACTAACACATACTATATCTCCAAAAACTACAAGAACACACATACCCAAACTAACACATACTATATCTCCAAAAACTACAAGAACACGCATACCCAAACTAACACATACTATATCTCCAAAAACTTCAAGAACACGCATACCCAAACTAACACATACTATATCTCCAAAAACTACAAGAACACTCATACCCAAGCTAACACATACTATATCTCCAAAAACTACAAGAACACACATACCCAAGCTAACACATACTATATCTCCAAAAACTACAAGAACACACATACCCAAGCCAACACATACTATATCTCCAAAAACTACAAGAACACACATACCCAAGCTAACACATACTATATCTCCAAAAACTACAAGAACATGCATACCCAAGCTAACACATACTATATCTCCAAAAACTACAAGAACATGCATACCCAAGCTAACACATACTATATCTCCAAAAACTACAAGAACACACATACCCAAACTAACACATATGTCCATTCTAAACAAAAAACCACTGACCAAGGGAACGAACACCAGCCAGGATGACTGTCGGAACCGCTGGTCTGCATGGGTTAGCAGTTAGCGTAGCCCGCCTCGCTCTCCCAGCCATCAAACAATGACAAAACTTAGACGTGGACAAAGACACTACATGGACGGTGCTGGGTGGGGCTGCCGCAAAGGGGAGTTCGCGCCGCCATCTTCCCACACCGGAAGTGGAATTTAATCACTGAACTTCCTTTCTAAGCAGTATTGTTTTTTGGAAGGAACTGGTAACATGTTTGTTGGCCTGAAGTAGACAAAAATTATAAATTAATAACTATAGGGGTAAACAATCATTTGTAAACACGTGAACGGTGTATTTGTGTAATGGTAAAGCTGGCCTGAAGTCACAAGTAACGAGAGTCAAATTACTAAAAGGAAGAAAGAGAAGAAACGTGAGGAACGCGTCGGCCGCAACCAGCATAAACATGTTTATTGACTGGATTTGTTTTCAGTTTTTGACTTTATTTAGTAAAGTTTTTGCTACTGGTGTCCAAGTATCTACTATTCTTGAATTCTTGGTATCCGTATAAGGGAATTCCTAAGAGAATATTAAGTGCAATGACATTCTTAAATTCAACAGAACTATTAACTTTATTTATATCATGATATACCAATATTTACTGATATGAAATAAATACTAATAAAATGTGTTGCTATAACACCCAGCCCTTGTAACTGTAAATCCGATTCCAGAGGAGGTCCCAGTGTTTCCAGTGGAGACTTCTGAGGGTAGAGATAAGATAGAGGACAGCAGTAGTACACAGAACCCCACAAGACACACAAACGCTCCCCAATACTTGGATGACTATGTTTTAAATTTTGAAGGCGATGATCAGACCCTCAGGAACAGTGATTACTGTCTTGGTCCTCGCTCCATAATCCAGGTAAGTTAATCACAGGAATTTGAACGGGTTCATCTGGACACAGTGCTTATTGAGAGAAAGGTTTCATCAGTCATCTAAGTGACCTCTTCAGTCTAAACTGACTGCAGGTATCTCCACCCTTATAAACAATACAGGGGCATAATGACCAAAACCAACAATCGGTTTCGTATGCAAATTGCCATCTAGTTAATGGTCATGACAATGGTTAGTTTAGCTTAGGCTATAATGGTGTCGGCCACTGGACTCACCTGCATTAGAATTGAGCTACAATCCATAAGAGTTCGATCGAGGATTTCCTACATCACCAAGCTTAGATATGCTGTCGGTTAGCTGCCATCCCATCTAACCCAGAGGAGCTTGGAGCTCTGGTTGACCTTCTGGGTCCCTCTCGCTGCTGATCCTCAGTGGCAAAGGGAAAGAGATGAATATCTATTCCCCTGTTTTATCCTGACTTTCATCTCCCCCTGGAAAACTCATTCTCTCTGTTGACAGAGCTTGCTGACAATATATTCCAGCCGGTTAAACTAGCGGCTGATGTTGGCAACAGAGCTACTCCATCGACTAGAAAACGTTCTGCAACACCCAGCTCGGCGCGCTCTCCACTTTACATCCCCAAGACCCAGCGTTCACAAGTCGAGTTCACCAACTCCACACCACCATCCCTTCAGCCTTAGCTGTCCAACTACCCTCTCTCTCCACCACGACCATCGAGGTCCCTACCGCAACAGGAGTGGTGGCTGATTCAGATGACCTTCATCATCAAAAGTTGGTGATATACGATGGAGGATGCCTCAACAGTCAACCTAAAATCCTTGTGATTGGTGATTCCATCTCCAGGTTCGTCAAGCTTCCTTGTGGCATAACTTATTGTTTCTCTGGATGCAAAGTTTCCAACACCTCTATACACATTCCAGCCATACTTGATTGCCATCCAACTGTCCACACTGTTATTCTGCACATTGGGACCAATGATGTCATGTCTGGGCAATCATTAAAGCTACAGTCAGACTTTGAATCCCTCACGCTAACGTTAGAGAGCCTGGGCCAACTCTGTATCCTGTCTTGCCCTTTCCATCCCTAGGTCAGGGCTCAGGGGCTTTAGCCACCTCCCCAGTCTGAACTGTTGGATAATGAATTTCTATACCTCTACAGGCCATGGTTTCTTTAACAACTTTGACTCAATCTGGCATAGGAGGGACTTTTACAAAAGAGACGGTGTTCATCCAAATGGTGAGAGGGTTAAGCAACTGACATATAACTTCTTCCATTGTAGAGCTTTTTCAGCCTGACATTTAGCTGCATGCAGAGATGATGCGTCAAACACTGTATCTATCATGTGTCCCTCTAGCTCTCCCTCTGACGGGATAAAGCCCTCTATTTCTCTGACTGAGGCTGGTCTTCTCCCTATCCATCCTATCTCTGTTATAATTAACGACAGACCACCAAAATGTGTCAAACACTCTCATTCTGCTCTTAATACAAACAGCCTTTCTCAGATCTCCATCAAGAGTTCATTCTCTGTCAAGCCTTTCACTCCAACAGTGTTTGTGGTGTGTAATGGGATCTCTGTTGAACGAGAAGCGGCTGATGAGGAATGAATGAATCTCATTTTATCTCACAATCTGGATTTCTTTCTTTTAACTGAGACCTGGCTTAAACCCAGGGACTGCTGCCCCTCTAATAGAGCTCTGTCCTCCCAATTACCAGACCCTCAACCTCTTGAGGCTCACTGGTTGTGGTGAGGGTATAGCAGTTTTTGTCACGTATCTGGAAAAACCCAAAAGCAAACGGGACAACCAGGTAAGGGAAGAAATCAAGTCTTTATTGAAGTGGCCAATCCCAGGGGGTAGAGCAGGAGTTGGCTCAGTGGCAGGTAGACTGGCAGGCTGAAGTCCTGAAGCGCAGAGAGCAAAAAATCAGACAGGCAGGCAAGAATGCAAAAACTATGAACATCAGAGATGCAGACTGGGACTGGATGTTTAATAACCTTTAGGCAACAACCCATGAATGGCTACGTTCCAGCGAAGACTGGTCCACAGTGGAGGCTTCTTAAGGGTGAGGGTGATTGCTTGATGGCCAGCAGGTGTGCCGGGGTGAAGGAGGGGTCAGCAGGTGTCAAGGGCGAGGGGCTGTGACAGTTTTCAAGAATAATTGTATTTGTAATCAGATTACATGGAGTACTTTCGATAGCTTTGAATGACTTTCTTTTAAAATTGATTGTGAAATCCCTGTATGTTGCTTAGTTGTCTACCAACCACCCAGACCTAACAATTTTTTTCTTTTAAAGGAACTCTCTGAACTGTTAACTTCAGTGGTTCTCAAATATCGTCGATTCATTATGTGCACATTGACAACCTCTCAGATTCTCTTGCAACCAACTTTTTAAATATTACCAACACTTTTAACCTTGTTCAATATGTGTCTGGCTCTACGCAGGACCATGTTCACGCTCTTGGCCTTTGTTTTTACCCTTGCTCTGACCTTGAACTCTTCTTTCCATGTTTGACTTTGTCTCTGACCACAGATCTGTTGTTTATGACACCATGCTCCGTCTGCTGCTCAACAGCAGAAGCGCGCAGCACAGCCTCGCTTCTTCAATGCCAACTCTGCAGCTACTTTTTCATCCTGTTTCTCTGCTTCTTATACCCCCCCCCACCTGACTCCTCCAATGTTAATGATCTTGTAACCTGGTTCAATGATCGGTGTACTTCTGCACTAAATACCACAGCTCCCTATAATACCAGGTCGTTTTCTTCAGCTAACTCTTGCCCCTGGATTAATGACAACATTCATCATCTGAAATGGGAAGTCAGAAGAGTGGACCGTAGGTGGAAGAAATCCAAACTCGGGGCCCATTTCTTCAGTCTGAAAGAACTGCTGTTCACGCTCAACCAAAACATCCGAAGAGGCAAGCGTTGCCTACTTTGCAGGCCTAATTAGCGACAATAAACACAATCTGAGGTTCCTGTATAAAGCCACTGACCGACTTGTAAACCCTGCTCGTCCTGCTGTATCTGCCTCCTTCCCCAGTAGACTGTGACAACTTTTTGTCTTCCTTTGGTGCCAAAATCAACAACATTTGATCTTATTTTAACATTGCTAAAATTTCCTCTGATTCATCAGTCTACTGGCCTACTCACTTGACTGATTTCTCCCTGATCTCTCTGCACAATCTCATTGACACTGCACCCCATATGCGCCCGTCCTCTCATCCTTTAGATGTAAACCCCCCAAATTCCTTATAGAGGTCCTGCCTACCCGGGGCACTAGCCTGCTCTCCATTATTAATCTTTCTCACACCTCAGACTTTGTTCCTGATGATTTTAAGATGGCGAACGTCCAACCTATTTAAAAAAAAAACCTGCCCTTGTTCCAACCCTACCAAATAACTATAGACCTATTTCAAAATTACCATTCATCTCCAAAATTCTTGAAAAAAGTTGTTGCACAGCAGCTCTTTGAGGTTATTGAAGGACACAATATTTTCAATAAATTCAAAATCGGCTTTTTCCACCAGCATAGTACAGAAAGAGGGGACTACTAAGAGTGACAAATGACATCCTCATGTGAGCTGACAATGGCGAACTCTGCCCTGGTCCTGCTTGACTTAACTGCTGCTTTTGATACTATTGATCACTCCATCTTGGTTGAACATTTAAATAAGTGGGTTGGTATCTCGGGCTCTGCTCTCAGTTGGCTCTCATCCCATCTGTCTAACAGGAAGTTTCAGGTTGTCATAGACAACTTTGTGTCCTCAACTGCCCCTATACTCTGTGGAGTGCTGCAGGCTTCAATCTTGTTCCCATCCTTTTCTCACTTTACATGTTAGCCAGTTCAGTTGCATCTCTCACCGCTGCTACGCTGATGACATGCAGCTGTATTTATCAGTTAAGCCAAATGATATGGGTGTTATTGGTACCCTTCATGTCTGCCTGGCTGCTATTGTGGAATGGATGTTACTCAAGTTCCTTCAGCTCAGTTCAGAAAAACTGAGATTCTCCTTATTGGTCCTAATAAGTTTGTCTCAGAAGTGAAACCTTGTATTGGCCCGCTGGCCACTAATGTTAATTTTCCCCTCAAGGAATCCGGGTGTACTCTTGGACCAAAACCTGAGTTTTGACCCACACATAAATAAGCTTGTGCAAACCTGCTTTTTCCAACTCCAGAACATCGCAAAAATCAAACCAATGCTATCAACCAGACAGAATTACTAATCCATACCCTAATTTTTTTAACGCCTTGACCGCTGCAATGCTCTTTTTTTCCTGTCTCAGCCAAGCAGCCTTGTCCTGCCTGCAACTCGTGTAAAACGCTGCAGCCAGGCTGTTAAACAATTCTGTCTTAGGTCCCACATCACACCAATCCTCGCAGCCCTTCATTGTCGCCCCGTAAAGGGCAGAATAGACTTCGAGATCCTGCTTATCACATACAAGGCCTTACATGGTCTTGCGCCTTTATACACTTACGAACTTTTGCATCCTTACTCCCCCTCTAGGCCACTCAGATCTTCCAACCGGAGTCTCTTATTTATACGCTGCTCCCTCCTCAAATCCAAGGGCGACTGTGCTTTTGCCGTAAGGGCCCTGTCCCTCTGGAAAAGTCTCCCCCTCTCTGTTAGCTCAGCTGAGTCAGTAAACCGCTTTAAAAAACTTCTCGAAACCCATCTCTACTGACCTGCTCCCCCTGTAAAGGGGCTGTAGCTCATAGTTTGCTGTATATAACTGTGTTTGTATGCCTATTTTTCTGTATCTGAATCTTGTGCAGTGCTTTGCAACTTTTTTTAAGAGGAGGCTATTCAGACACTATCAGCGTGTTCCTATTGGGAGTTTGTTCCATTGTTCTGGGGGGGGGGGGGTTGTGCACCAATGTATGGGCCCCATCATTTAGAAACGCAAGCGCTTGGTGATATAGTTCACCATTGCTCTGAGTTGAACTGTTTATTTGGAGACTTTTATTCAGGACTTTGTCTGATATTACAATTTCAGTTTTTGGGTCAAGGCTATGGAGTAAGGGTTCACTTCATGTATGTCATAGCTCTTCAGTTCTGTACCCAGTATTTGGTTTGCAGTTCCAGAAGGTTACTCGTTTTGATAGCATGTTGATGTGGTAACACAAGAGGGATTTGGTTGTTTGGTAAGTAAATACTGCTCTGATGGATATCGAGAGAAGGAAAGATATAAGAACAACAATAGCCTACCAGAGAATAAATGTTATTTCTTCATTATCGTTGTCCTGAACGTTCTGTCGTGCTAAGCTTTACCATTTGCATCAGGCCAACTCGACACCAACCGCTGAGAACTAAGGATAATGTTTAAGGAAAATTGAAATAGTAGCCATAGCTGTCAACAAGGGGTTACACGCTATTCCCCCCCCGGACAGATGCCCCGGCTGACCAGAGGAGGCGCTAGTGCGGTGACCAGGACACATAGCTACATCTGGCTTCCCATCCGCAGACATGGCCAATTGTGTCTGTAGGGACGCCCGACCGAGCTAGAGGTAACACGGGGATTCGAACCAGCGAGCCCTGTGTTGGTAGGCAATAGCGCCGTTGTCCAATGTGCTGTAGGCACTGTGGATATTTTATGTGTTCTGTGACCTCTTCTCTCCCGCTGACCAGCTGACCTGCTGACCAGCCCTGTGTGCTCCGGGGCCTCCTGACTGACAGACCAAGACCTGTATGCTGGTAACTAGTAAGCACAGTTCAGGCTTCAGTTCAGCTGATGGGCGTGTTTTTGGGCCATGGTGGGGGGGGGGCATCGACACGTGTTCCTTTGTTCCTTTGAGCCGCCACACTGCCCAGTGCATCCATAATGGCGGTATGTAAGTCATTACCTCCGCCAGGGGGGCTTTTAAATGTGATTATGACCACCTCGGAGGCGATGACAAGCTCTATTATAGCCAAGCCATAATCCCTGTTATTAATACCTTCCTCTCAGGTCCGGTGGCTGCGTTTATATGCTGTCCATCAGCCGTGACATGAGACAAACACTGTCAAAGGCACTGATTCCTCTTAATGGGCCATTTCATGATGGAGAGAGAGAGAGAGAGAGAGAGAGAGAGAGAGAGAGAGAGAGAGAGAGAGAGAGAGAGAGAGAGAGAGAGAGAGAGAGAGCCCATGAAGGAAGAGACAGGCTGAGAAAGGAAGAGACAGGTTGAGAAAGGAAGACAGGGAACGTGAAAGCGAGGAAAAGAGAAGAGTAGTGAGCAGAAAAAAGAGAAAATGGAAGTGTTGGTGCACGAAGGTCCTGGGTTCGAGCCCCGGGGTAGTCCAACCTTGGGCTCATCCCGGGTCGTCCTCTGTGTGGAGTTTGCATGCTCTTCCTGTGTCTATGTGGGTTTCCTCTGGGTGCTCCGGTTTCCTCCCATAGTCCAAAGATGTGTAGGTCAGGTGTGTGTGTGTGTGTGTGTGTGTGTGTGTATGTGTGTGTATGTGTGTGTGTGTGTGTGTGTCGGCCCTGTGTGATGGCCTGGCGGCCTGTCCAGGGTGTCGCCCCGCCTACCGCCCAATGACTGCTGGGATAGGCTCCAGCATCCCGCGACCCTGAGAGCAGGCCAAGCGGTTTGGATAATGGATGGATGGATGGAAGTGTTGATGTGAATTTCTCCATCTGTTAAATGACAATATTTGTGGTTTGTGTGTGTGTGTGTGTGTGTGTGTGTGTGTGTGTGTGTGTGTGTGTGTGTGTATGTGTGTGTGTGTGTGTGTGTGTGTGTGTGTGTGTGTGTGTGTGTGTGTGTGTGTGTGTGTGTGTGTGTGCACACATCTTCATCTCAGGCCTCCCATGTGCTGAAGTATGGGCGTGGTGTGGTTAATTGGAGGGTTAGCATTTAGCAGCATGCTATGCTATCCCAGCGGCCTGGGTAAGAGCATTAGGGAAGGCGGAGCCTCTCTCAGCCTGCGGGCGTCACGGCGGTCCCTCCGCTGAACCACCCCCGGTTTATTGTATTTCCGACTTATTAGCAACTCAGACGGGGCATCAGGGAGGATTCACGAACGTCTGTAAAAGTAGGTAGAGATTAAGAGGAGGGGCCTCAAAGGGCATATTTAAGAGGTAATAACCGTCACAATAAATCAGTAGAGTTGAAGACAATAAATCATGGCAGCAACGTGATAAAAACAGGAAATGGATTCAATGCAGCGGCGTGGAAGCGAAGAAGAAGAAGAAGAAGAAAAAAGGACGGTTATGCGTGAGTTTGAGAATAAACGTCCTGCGTCAAAGTCAACCAAGGACAGAAAGAGACGGCGTAAAGCATCGCTATGACAAGTTACATGATGGAAGCCACTTTACTCGACTTTCTATTCTGTTTTCCCCTCCCCCTCCCCCCATTGTACCCACCCAATTAACCCCACTCTTCCGAGCCGTCCCGGTCTCTGCTCCACCCCCCTCTGCCGGTCCGGGGAAGGCTGCAGACTACCACATGCCTCCTCCCATACATGTGGAGTCACCAGCTGCTTCTTTTCACCTGACAGTGCGGAGTTTCACCAGGGGGACGTAGCGCGTGGGAGGATCACTCTATTCCCCCCAGTCCCCCCCCCGAACAGACGCCATGACCGACCAGAGGAGGCGCTAGCGCAGTGGCCGGGACACACACCCACATCCAGCTTCCCACCCGCAGACCCGGCCAATTGTGTCTGTAGGGACGCCCGACCAAGCCGGAGGTGACACGGGGATTCGAACCAGCGATCCCCGTGTCGGTAGGCAACAGAATAGGCCGCCGCGCTACCCGGACGCCTCGCATCTGTATTCTTACTGTTAAATTGTAACCCAATGGGCAGCTGCAGCACCCAGGGACCAACTCCAGTTCTTCTTTCCATTGCCTTGCTCAGGGGCACAGGCTACATGTCTCTGATGGTGGGAGGAAACCCACGCTGACACGGGGAGAACATGCAACCTCCACACAGAAAGGACCCGGGACGCGACAGGTAGCGATTGTACAGAAATCGGCTGGTGTTCTTTTATAAGAGGTGTCTGAGATTCAGATTTGAGCAGAAATGTAAAGCGCTGTGAGTGGCTGTTGCAGCTAGAAAAGCGCTATATAAAGTGCCACTTGATCGATTGACGGCCTGGGGTTCGAACCCGGGAGCCTTCTTGCTGTGAGGCAACACAGTGCTAACCACCGGGCCGGCTGTGATGAGAATGGACCGTAGCAGAATATATGTGATGACTGAAATTCACTTCTCCTTTAATTATCCACTTACGACTGAGCCGTCTCTCGACTTCCGGGCGTGACTGTGTCACGGTAACGTGGATGCGTTCCCCACATGAAACACACCGTCGCCTCACCTTGCAGTCACCGCAACGTTCCGTGCACCTTCTAAAAGCCATGAAGTCGGACGATACCTGTTTTATTTTCCGGTTTTGCTCTAACGACTCCCCCAGAAACGAAGCAGATAGTCGAGAGGCCTTTGCACCAGCCTCCGTCGAGAAGCAGGAGTCCTCCCACGGCCACTGCGGGACCGGGGATCTCCATTCACTGTTGTGTTAAGGGTTTATTCATTAAGGGTTAATTGAGGGTTATTCTTAGCCTGTTCCGACGACAGATAAGAATAGTGCCCTCCATTACGGCAAGACATGGTGCAAGTGGCAATCAAATGGGAATAATAATGATCCCGTTCCCGGCGGGGCTGCTTCCGGAGACAATCTTCCCAGAGCCGTTTTCAAATGTTTAAAATAAAAAAGAACCGCGGGCCCTCTCTCGGCTGAGCCTGACACATGTGATTAACAATGGAAGGCTCTCTCTGTTGACATTTCTGGGCTTTTTTGGGGGGTTTACCCCCCCACTCTATCTTCGAATATTAGAACTAGTGTTGACAAGTTCTCTCTCTCTCGCGCTCCTTTTCTGCCACGTTCACAGCAGATTTACTGACAGCTCAGGGAATTATAGCTGCTGTGCACGTAATGACCGTAGCCCGTTTTAAATGAGGTCTGAAGTGAGTATTATGGCTGTCTCGCTCAAATGTATGTCTCTATCGGCCCCTCTTTCTCCAGCAGTAATTCTCAGACCACATCTTTTTATCGTCAGAATGGGAAATGGCCACCGTCCGCCGGACAGATGCTGGTAAATGCAGGCGAAGTCGATCTGTTCTGCCGGGGAGAGCTAATCGATGGACGTGTTAGCTGGACACGTTTTAGCCGGACGTGAACAGGAAGTGAGCGACGGCCGAACGGAAAGGTCAGTGAATGGGGAGAATCCACCAGTAGCTGCATGTGTCGAAAGAGAACATATTTAATGACAAGGAAGTTCGGGCCACAAGCAAGTCAACGGCGACTGCTGTTCAGACAGCAGAGATGATGGTGGACTTCAGATCGAGCCCGGCCACGTGCCCCCCCCCCCCCCCCCAACTGATGTGACTCCCCCGGTTTCCACCGCGGAGTCATTCTGTTTCCTGGGCACCACCATCACTCAGGACCTCGGGTGGGAGCTAAACGTCAGCCCCCTCATCAGCAAAGCGCAGCACAGAACCCACTTCCTGCGGCGCCTGCAGAAATGTAACCTGCCACGGACAACGATGGTCAACTCTTCCATCACTGAGTCCATTTTAACCTCCACCGTCTGCTACTCTGCTGCTACCACCAGGGCCCAGGGCAGGCTGCAGCGCGTCGCTCAGAAGGCGGAGAAGGTGACTGGCTGCCACCTCCCATCTCTCCAGGGGGAAGATCGTTGCCGACCCCTCCCGCCCTGGACACCCAATTTTTTGTGACTCGCGTTTTTGCCCTCCGAGAAGAGGCTGAGGCCCATCAGCACCCAAACCTCACTGTCGCTGTTGGCAACAACCATTTCTTACCTGTTGCAGTGGGGCTAATTAACCCCTCCACTGACAGACTTACTTTTTGCCGTTTTTTTCCAGATCTGTTTTGAAGTTTTATATATATCTCATCTCATCATCAGCCGCTTCGCCGGGGTCGGGTCGCGGTGGCAGCAAGCTAAGTAGGGCGCTCCAGACGTCCCTCTCCCCAGCAACACCCTCCAGCTCCTCCTTGGGGATCCCAAGGTGTTCCCAGGCCAGATTGGACATGTAGTCCCTCCAGCGAGTTCTGGGTCTACGCCGGGGTCTCCTCCCAGTTGGACGTGCCCGGGAAACCTCCAAAGGAAGGCGCCCAGGAGGCATCCTAATCAGATGCCTGAACCGGCTCTACTCCCGATGTCCGAGCTCTTGACCCTATCTCTAAGGCTGAGCCCAGACACCCTACGGAGGAAACTCATTTCAGCCGCTTGTATCTGCAATCTCACCCTTTCAGTCACTACCCAAAGCTCATGACCACAGGTGAGGGTTGGAACGAAGACTGACTGGTAAACTGAAAGCTTTGCCTTCCAGCTCAGCTACATATCACGGCAATAAAGGAAGTTATGATTCTGAGTGTGCAGAATGCAGTGTGGACCACATGCTACGTACATTACACTTGATGACCTCATATCCAAGCACAAGGGACCTTTCAGAACACCAGAAGAAGAAGGGTGTTTTGCTTCATCCGTTTCAAATTAGACACCAGCTGCCACTCCTCCCATATTTTTTTCCTGCCATATAGCTTTGGGAAAGCTTTCCCTGGCTGGGTGTTTCCATGGAAGCAACAAAGGTTGAAGGAATTGCGGAATCACAGGGAATAAAGGAAAAACGTGCCTGTTAGCAGGAGGAACCGGCCTCTGAATAACGTTAACCATACAGTGAACTAAACGTTACATTTATATCTAGCGAATTTAAAATGAACCGAGAGAACAGAGGTGGCCCGAGAACTGTACAGGAAGGGTGAGGCGATAAACAGGAAGTGAGCAGGAATTGAGTGCTGGCATCAAAGGTGGAGGTTCATGGCATGTTGCACATTAATATACACAGATCTTTGGCCTGGTGTCCCTGCAGACACAATTGGCCATGTTTGCGGGTGGGAAGTCAGATGTGGATTGTTTTGCTCCTTATTTGTTGACCACTTTCCCTACCGCTGAGTGTTTCTTTTAACAAAGTTATATATACACACTGTATTTTAATGTTGCTAGCATGCTAGCATTTCAGACCTTGTTCACCAGTGAGTGCGCAGGGTGTGTGGGCCAGGAAAGTGGCCAGTCTGGAATGGGAAAGGTAAAACACATCGACGCCACGGCGGTTAATTATATAAGCGTGTCTTCAGCGCGGATCATTTTAACGGCCCGCCACAGAACGGCGGTGGCATATGGCTGCTGTCAATTAAACCCTACACATCAAACGCCCACCGAGTAATTATCTGCAGTGTGTGGATTCTACTGAGAGGCCGAGTGAAGGGAGGGGGCGCTATACACGGCGGCTCTGTGTGTGTGTGTGTGTGTGTGTGTGTGTGTCCTCGGCGCCCTCTCTAATTAGCGCTCGGTGTAAATATTTAATGTTGAACAGCTTTCTGTAAAATAGCAGAGAATACGGGACTCCTGCCTCGGACAGCTCAGCTCACCAAATCCCTCCTCTGTCCCTCCTTCCTCTGTCCCTCCTTCCTCTGTCCTTCCTTCCCCTGTCTCTCCTTCCCCTGTCCCTCCTTCCCCTGCCCCTCCTTCCTCTGTCCCTCCTTCCTCTGTCCCTCCTTCCTCTGTCCTTCCTTCCCCTGTCTCTCCTTCCCCTGTCCCTCCTTCCCCTGTCCCTCCTTCCCCTGTCCCTCCTTCCTCTGTCCCTCCTTCCTCTGTCCTTCCTTCCCCTGTCCCTCCTTCCTCTGTCCCTCCTTCCTCTGTCCCTCCTTCCCCTGTCCCTCCTTCCCTTGCCCCTCCCTCCTCTGTCCCTCCCTCCTCTGTCCCTCCCTCATCTGTCTCTCCTTCCCCTCTACCTCCCTCCTCTGTCCCTCCTTCCTCTGTCCCTCCTTCCCCTGTCCCTCCTTCCCTTGCCCCTCCCTCCTCTGCCCCTCCCTCATCTGTCTCTCCTTCCTCTGTCCCTCCTTCTCCTCTACCTCCCTCCTCTGTTCCTCCTTCCTCTGTCCCTCCCTCATCTGTCTCTCCTTCCTCTGTCCCTCCCTCATCTGTCTCTCCTTCCACTGTCCCTCCTTCCTCTGTTCCTCCCTCCTCTGTCCTTCCTTCCCCTGTCTCTCCTTCCCCTGTCCCTCCTTCCCCTGTCTCTCCTTCCCCTGTCCCTCCTTCCCCTGTCCCTCCTTCCACTGTCCCTCCTTCCTCTGTCCCTCCTTCCTCTGTCCTTCCTTCCCCTGTCTCTCCTTCCCCTGTCCCTCCTTCCCCTGTCCCTCCTTCCTCTGTCCCTCCTTCCTCTGTCCTTCCTTCCCCTGTCCCTCCTTCCTCTGTCCCTCCTTCCTCTGTCCCTCCTTCCTCTGTCCCTCCTTCCCCTGTCCCTCCTTCCCTTGCCCCTCCCTCCTCTGTCCCTCCCTCCTCTGTCCCTCCCTCATCTGTCTCTCCTTCCCCTCTACCTCCCTCCTCTGTCCCTCCTTCCTCTGTCCCTCCTTCCCCTGTCCCTCCTTCCCTTGCCCCTCCCTCCTCTGCCCCTCCCTCATCTGTCTCTCCTTCCTCTGTCCCTCCTTCTCCTCTACCTCCCTCCTCTGTTCCTCCTTCCTCTGTCCCTCCCTCATCTGTCTCTCCTTCCTCTGTCCCTCCCTCATCTGTCTCTCCTTCCACTGTCCCTCCTTCCTCTGTTCCGCCCTCCTCTGTCCCTCCCTCCTCTGTCCCTCCTTCCTCTGGCCCTCTCTCTGTCCTGTGGTGTCCATCCTCAACTTGTCTCGCTCGTCTGTTGCCCTGTCTTTGTCAGTCATTTTAGTTGAGGTCATGGTTTTATCACAGACAGCTGATAAGGACAGACAGACACTCTGACAGACAGACATTCAGACAGATCAGAACCAGATCCAGCAGAGAGAAAGAAAAAAATAACTCAAATCATGAGTCTAGTACAGCATTAGAGACAGATACACCCCCATCGATAGAGGAAACGATAAAACTAAGAGAGAGAAGAAGAGAGACACAGGAAGTCATACAGAGACAGGAAGTCATACAGAGACAGGAAGACAAACAGGTACGGCCTCCTCCCAGTTTTAATTTGAACATCTCACTGATTAGCTGACATGAGGTCATGCGTTCCAGCTCCCGGCTGGGTGTGTGTGTGTGTGTGTGTGTGTGTGTGTGTGTGTGTGTGTGTGTGTGTGTGTGTGTGTGTGAGACAGAGAGAGAGAGAGAGAGACAGAAAGGTAAAATGTCACTCACGTCATTGGTCTCTAGCAGAGAATAATGAAAGTCAACAAGTTCACCTCTGCCAGAGGAAAGAGACAGAAAACTAGATAGAGGGATAGATATAGACAGACAGACAGACGGACAGACACAGATAGATAGATAGACAGACACACAGACAGACAGACAGAGACAGACACACAGGCAGACAGATAGATTGATAGATAGACAGACAGACAGACAGACAGATAGAGACAGACACACAGGCAGACAGACAGATAGATTGATAGACAGACAGACAGACAGACAGACAGACAGACAGATAGATTGATAGACAGACAGACAGATAGATTGATAGACAGACAGACAGACAGACAGACAGACAGATAGATAGATTGATAGACAGACAGATAGATAGATTGATAGACAATTTAAACAGACTTCCATGATATCGATCAAATCATCAATATAAAATAAAGTCTGGCGGGGGGGGGGGGGCGCCCCGGGGTGCCCCCACCTGGAAGAGGGGTACCACATAAGATTGAATCCTTACTGCAGCAGCCTGGGTTCGAATCCAGCCCGGGCCCTTTGCTGCCTGTCATCCCCTCTCCCTCTCTACGGTCATGATCCAATAAAAGTGGAAAATGCCAAAAAATAATCCAAAAAAATAAACCAACCCTGAATGTCACCATTCACCTAACAGAGGAAGGTATTGAGGTCTTCGTTGAGGGGAAACAAATCTGGCTGTTAAGACTGAATTCTTTATTCACACCCACCTGAAAAAGTAGGGAAATCTGTTTCAGTCCAAAGGTCTCCCATGGCATGTAGACTGAGGAGGTCGTCTTGGGCCCCTTCATAGTCCTCTGTTGAAACCCTACGGGGCTGGGACGAACTCACGTCATGCTTCGGGTGTCAGCTCTAATTTCAGTTGTGCCAGAAATATGCATTTCTTTTTCTGATGGGATGGATTCTGGTGACTTCTGAGGTTGCAATAAAATCAGAAAAAAAACAACTTCCTGGCATGAGCGAGCGTCGCGTAATTGAATGCGGTGTCTGTTGACGCCGCTGAACTGTGTCGTGTGATGTGGCGTGGCTGTCTTTTCCTGATAGCACATCTAATCTGAGACACACGGAGAACTGGAAACCATTATGTAACGTACACGTAGACAAAAAAACCACACACACACACACACACACACCCAGATAGCAAAGAATCCTTGTCCCAAATATGGCCCACATCTGCAGTTATCTTGCGGCCCACATTTGGCCTTGAATGACGGCGCTGACTCGGGGTGAGTGTAGCTGCCTCAACTCAGCCTCACTTAGGCCACATCTGGCCCACGTAGTATGTGCTGTAACCCAAGTCAAACCCACTTCATTACATTTGGGCCGTGGCTGGCCCACACAACACTTGCCGTAACCCAAGTCAGGCCCGGCTTATGACATTTGGGCCACACCGGGCCCACACAACAGTTGCCGGTGCCGTAACTGAGCCGTAGGTGCCAAAAGTGCCCCAGATTAGGCCCAAACGTGTCGGCTATCTGGGAGTTTGTTGCAGGCTCAGTCCGGTCGGATTTAGAGAGATTTGTCAGAGAAACATGATGCAGCATCCACACCGCTGTTAGCATGACCCCCCCCCTTTTTCTCCCCATGGGTACTTGGCCGATTACCCGACTCTTCCGAGCCATCCTGATCGCTGCTCCACCCCCTCTGCCGATCGGGGGAGGGCTGCAGACTACCACATGCCTCCTCTGATACATGTGGAGTCACCACCCAAATAGCATCCGGATGTGGGCCACTTCAGGCTATGATGCGGCACTGATGTTTTGCTTCTGGCCCTGACAAAATGGATGGGAGCCTGAAGTGGCCCACATGTATGATACCAAATATGGCCCGAATATGCCAAATCAAGTGTGGGCCTCTTTTGGCAAAGACGCGGTGCTCTGGGCAACATGTGATCTGGATGTGACCCTGAAGTGGCCCGTGTGGTAAATGGTGAATATGGCCCAAATATCACACAACAAATATGGCCCACCTTTGGCAAATATGTGGCACATGCAGCATTACTATGGCTTGGCTCTGACCCAGAATCTGGCAAACAGGAGCGGACCGCCCAAGTGCCATCATTGCACACAGTATGTGGGCCGGATGAACGTGTCAGTGCGGGACGGCCGCTTCTTTTCACCTGACAGTGAGGAGTTTCGCTAGGGGGGGACGTAGCGCATGGGAGGATCACGCTATTCCCCACCCCCCCACCCCCATACAGGCTCCCCAAGGGTGCAGCGACCAGGACACATACCCACATCCGGCTCCCCACCCACAGACATGGCCAGTTGTGTCTGTAGGGACGCCCGACCAAGCCAAAAAAACAGGGCGGCGCAGTGGTTAGCGCTGTCACCTCACAGCCAGAAGGCCCTAGGTTCGAACCCTGGCGTTGTCCGGTCGTCCTCTGTGTGGAGTTTGCGTGTTCTCCCCGTGTCTGGTTTTCTCCCGGTTCTCCGGTTTCCCCCACCACCAAAAAGCCGTGCATGTTAGGGTTAATATTCCTGTCTGTGCCCCTGAGCAAGGCATGGCAAGAAGAACTGGAGTCGGTCCCCGGTGCTGCACGGCGGCTGCCCGCTGCTCCTAGCTGCACAGCTAGGGCGGGTTAAATGCAGAGAGGAATTTCCCTACGGGGATTAATGAAGTACATCAGAATCAAAAGATCAAGCCGGAGGCAACACAGGGATTCGAACGGGAGATCCCTGTGTTGGTAGAGGCAACGGAGCAGACCGCCACGCCACCCGGACGCCCCCTATAATGCCTCTTAACAATATGTTACGGCTGGTCATCACCACGTGTAATGTCTGCACCACTTGACATCTCCACCTCTCATATGAAACCCCTTCTGAGGGTGGAGGGATTGGCAAAAGGCATCCGAGGTGCCATTCAGCTTTCCATCGAAGACGGCATCAAAAGGGTGGGGAGGTGCCTGGGCGACACGTGCTGCCCTCATCCCTTCCGTGGCCCGTCTCTGTGCGGAGGGTTTATACAGGATCCCCCACCCCCCTCTCATTCTATACATGTCCAAAAGAAAGCGCTCCGGTCCAGGCCCGGTTCTCTGACTTGTCTGTTGCCTTCTAAGAAACCCATCTCTCCCCCCCCCCCCCCCGTTCCATTACTCTGGGTTCCGGTTTCATAGAAGGCACGGTGACGTCGTGACCGGACTGGATTTTATTTTCATTCTCTACCGCCTGGAGGGGATATCGGGTTTGGAAATGTGTGTGTGTGTGTCTGTGTGTTTTTCTATGTATCGGTCCACAGCTGGGCGGCGGAGGATGCACAAGTCAGTGCATTCTTAGTGCCGGTCCCGAGCCCGGATAGATGGGGAGGGTTGCGTCAGGAAGGGCGTCCGGCGTAAAACCTTTGACAGGTCAGTTTTGCGGATCATAAGTCAGATCTCCACACCGGATCGGTCGAGGCCCGAGCTACCAACAGCCACCACCGGTGCTGTTGGCCAGCAGGGTGCTGGCGGAAACTATGCGAGTCTTGGGCGTAAGAGAAGGAGAAGGCATGTCCAGAGGCAGTGGGAGAGGAGGAAGGGTAGGAGGCGAGAGTCAGAACCTTGAATGTTGGCGCTATGACTGGTAAAGGGAGAGAGCTGGCTGATATGATGGAGAGAAGGAAGGTGGATGTACTGTGTTGCAAGAGACCAGGTGGAAGGGACAGCTGAGGTTGGACGGTTTGGAGACAAAGCAGGAGACAAGATTGAGATCGGTCGCTGCTCCACCCCCCTCTGCCCATCCGGGGAGGGCTGCAGACTACCACATGCCTCCTCCCATACACGTGGAGTCACCAGCCACTTCTTCTTTACCTGACAGTGAGGGGTTTCACCAGGAGGACCACGCTATTCCCCCCGGTTTCCCCTCCCCTCGAACAGGCTCCCTGACCGACCAGAGGAGGCGCTAGTGCAGCGACCAGGACACACACCCACATCCGGTTTCCCACCCGCAGACACGGCCAGTTGTGTCCGTAGGGATGCCCGACAAAAGCCGGAGGTAACACATCGCTTGCCTTTCTCTCCTTTAGTGGTTGCACAGCACAGAAGGATTTGAGATCTTCTTTTCAGAAGCGTGTAAAATGTTATAAATTTCCATCTGCCCAGATTCACGATTGAATTGTGAAATAATTTCCTTTCAGTTGGAGATATCCTTCATTTTAGGAAGATAAATCAGATACAAATGAAGCGATAAAGTGAGGGGAGATTGGTCTCATTGATAAATGTTATTGTCTTTAGTCCATATCGGCCAATAGCTTGCACCCATATTCACACACTCGACATTTCGCGGAGGAAGATAGAATCAGCTTCATGAAATATTGAACCCTGCACATGCAGTAGCATTTTGTAATGGGCATGTATGGTGTAAGAATTTTGTTGAACGCCTAAAATGTGATTTCAAAACGTGTAATACATCCTGACAGCATACATGGACACAGTGAAGCCAAAACCCACATAGATATAAATGTCTGTCTCTTTGGGATGGAACATTTTCTTCTAATTATATTATTCATTACAGTATGTCAGTTATGTCATCATCCAACTTCTGAATACGTTTCAAATGAAAAATTTTAAATCACAAAATGAATTTGAAGTTAAGGTGGGTTCGAGCCCCGGGGTAGTCCAACCTTGGGGGGTCGTCCTCTGTGTGGAGTTTGCATGTTCTCCCCGTGTCTGTGTGGGTTTCCTCCGGGTGCTCCGGTTTCCTCCCACAGTCCAAAGACATGTAGGTCAGGTGGATCGGCCGTACTAAATTGTCCGTAGGTGTGAATGTGTGGGCCCTGTGATGGTCTGGCGGCCTGTCCAGGGTGTCTCCCCGCCTGCTGCCCAATGACTGCTGGGATAGGCTCCAGCATCCCGTGACCCAGATTTGGATAAGCGGCTTGGATAATGAATGAATAAATGAATGAAATTAAGGTGTGTTTCCATCAGAGCTGTTTAGCTGAATAAAGCCTTGAACGTAGGCCTGCATCATAAAGTTAAGTGCGAGAAAACACACCTCGAGGACAGTACAGCGCTGGTCGGCAGGAAATGAGCTCAAACTTCAGGGTTGTCTTCATTCAACAGACTGGTTAATTTTTAGGAACCCTCTGAACCTGAACCAATTCGATGATACAGTTACTATCTTAAATTCTGTGTGGACACCTGTATTCATACTCTTGCCATCCACTCCTATCTGAATCAGACAGCATGGATTAAGAGCGACATTAGGCTGAGACTGAAAGAAAGGACTACCGCTTTTAAAGTCAGGGATAAGGACTGCCACAAGGAATCAGAATCGGAATCATGTTTATTGGCCGTGTAGGTTTGCACATACATGGAATTTTACTCCAGTTTCGTGGCTTTCTCAGTGTACTTAACATAGAGCAACAACACAACAATCTTCAGATATATGCCCAAGGATCGACAAAATAAAAGGTGATAAAGTGCAGAGGTGCAGAGAATATATCAGAGATGCTAAAATAGATGTTAGCAAGTTACTTGCATACATGCCTGAGGTAGACCGACATGACAGAACATACCAGTATACGTACAATGTACATACAGTAAGTATAGTACAAAATGGTTGGATTTATTTGACAGTGTTAAGCATTCATTTGAGTGATGCGTGCGGAAAGAAACTGTTTTTATATCTGGTTGCTTTGGGGTACAGTCGTGCGTCTTTGTTCTGGTAATGAGTCGAGCAGTGGCATTTTGTACCAACTGCAGACGGCGGAGGCAGCCTTCGCTGATACCCGAGTAAAGTGTGTTACAATAATCAAGCCAAGAATAGTTAAAAGTATATACAACTTTTTTTAGATTAGCAGTTGGTCAAAAATGACCTAATTTTAGAGATTACCTTGAGCTTGATAAAGCATGACTGAACAACATGTTTGATTTGATTATCAAAAACTGAGGTTAGCGTTGAATATTACCCCCAGATTCCTAGCAGCCTGCGTAAGACTACTTGACAGGTCACCAAGATTAGTACCAAAAGAGCTGGTGGAATTTGAAGGACCAAACAGAATGACCTCAGGCTTAAACCCATTAAATTTAAGAAAATGTTGGGACATCCAGGATTTATATCAGAGGCAAGTTATGAAATTTGCTAGGCCGCAAGGATCTGTGGGTTTTAATGGCATGTATATAACTGAGTGTCGTCAGCATAAAAATGGTAAAACATGTCATGATTTTGAATAAACTGGCCAAGAGGCAGCATGTATATAGAGAACAGAAGGGGGCCAAGAACTGAGCCGTGTACGACACAGCTCAACTGAGCCATTGAGGAAGTAGAGTTACCCAGAACAACAGAAGAAGTTCTGTTGGCGAGTAAGCGTGTGATAAACTAAGAGCCGGACCCTTGATGCCTACCCAAGTCTCTAAGCAATGCAAGAGGTTACTGTGATTGACTGTGTCAAAGGCAGCACTTATGTCTAAAAGAACTAAAATTGAGTAGTCACCTCTGACTGGAGTCAGCAGTAGGTCATTATTAACCTTAACTTGAGCTGTCTCGGTACTATGAAGTGCTCTAACACCAGACTGGAAACTGTTAAAAACACTGTTAAAAGATATCAATTGAGATTCAGTTTGGAGATTGGTCTGTAGATACTTAAGGACAAGGGATCCAAATTGGGTTTCTTTAGCAATGGGTGAACGATGGCATGCTTAAATCTGCCTGGAAAAAAACAGAGGCAATAGAATTATTGAGAATTTGCAGAATAAAGGGGCTTGCAGTGGAAAATGCCTCCTTGAGCAGCTTTGTGGGAATGATGTCTAAGATGCAGGGGGAGGAGTTCATATTGGAGGCTGTACTCTCTAACACTGAAATTGTAATTAGTTGAAACTCAGTAAAAAGAGGCGGCGTTAACATGGGGACCGGAAAGAACGCAAGGGCCAGGCTGGATTTGGAACCTGATATTCTCCACCTTATTTACAAATGGGTGAGAAATTTTGCAGACAGCTCCACATCAGGTTAAAAAAAAGAAGTAGAGGGACCATTAGCAACAGAATCAATTACCCTAAAGAGAACTTTAGCTTAAGGGTTGTGGTTATTTCTAGATGTCAATTCAGAGAGGTACGCGGATCTCGCACACTTAACTGCTTTCTGGTAAATTAACATTTGGTTTTTAAGGGTGTTATGTGCTAATTCAGATTTATTAACCTTCCATTGTTGTTCAGATTTTCTAGAGTCTTCTAAGGGCACGTGTGTGATCTTTCAGCCAGGGGAGGGTATTTGATTTTTGTTTCCTAGTTTTAAATGGTGCAATATGGTCAAGGATGAATAGGCACTGATCATTAAATGAATTTAACAGTGCATCTGGATTGAGAGGGGGATATAGAGGGATTAATGGATGATGAATTAAAAGCATCACAGAATTTAACTACAGAACCAGCATTGGGAACGCGAGAACGTGTTTAGGATAGTGACTAGGAATAGAGAGCTGTAGTGGACATTTGAAAACAGCAGCTTTATGATCAGTTACAAACATATCCACCAGATTAGGACACTCGAGAGAAACCAGATGAGAGTACAAGGTCTAGAATGTGACCTTTTGAATGTATGGTCCCTTTAACAGTTTGAATGAGTTTAAAAGAGTCTATAAGATCTAAAAAAATGTGAAGTGAGGGATTGGGAAGGACAACATACATGAATACTAAAATCACCAAGAATAAGCACCCTGTCATATTTAGGCATGACGATAGATAGAAGATCAGAAAACTCAGAAATAAAACTGGCTGAATTAGAGGACCTATAAATTAAGATGCATTGTAAAGGGGGGAGGGGCAGTGATTAAGAAACTTCAATCCCCAAAGGAGATAAAATTACCAAAAGTAACAGGATGGCACTTAAGACCTCATTTATAAAAAAAAACATCTAAGCCACCCCCTCTCCCAGGTGCCCTGGGAATATGAAAATATGCAAAATCAGGGGGCCTAGCCTCAATCAGGGGAACAGTGTTCCCTGGGGACAGCCATATCTCAGTAATCATAAAAAAGTCCAGATTATTAGAAACAATAAAATCGTTAATTATAAAGGATTTATTGCCAAGAGATTTCACATTCAAGAGGCTAAAATTGTTTGGTGTCAAATCAGAGTGAGAAGGAACAGGAGTGCAGCAAAATAGGATGTAAACTGCAAATATTTGCTCCAGATATTAGGTTGTTCTTGTTTCTACTGTTAGATATGCCGTGTGTATGAGAGACCTGGTGCCTAATAATAATCTGTATGGAAAAACTCCCAGTGAGAGGGTTAATGACAGATAAGCCCAATGGGGGGAGCTAGCGGGCAGAACAGTACTGCGGGGTGCCGCCATAGGTGGAAATTGAGGTTCCCGGAGGGAAGTGTGGGATGCAGGCAGTCGGTCATGTGGAGAAAACTCTACAGCGTGCTGCAGGTTGGCCGCTACCATCTGGATACCCAGCCTGTTGAGGTGGATTCTGAAGAGGGAGAAATGATCCCAAAACAGATTAAAACTGTCAATAAAACCTATATTATGAGCTCTGCACATGTGGAAGCTGAGGATTCGGGTGAAATGCCCTGCTCCATGGGCCAATGTTGGAATGGGACCGAAAATTAAAACAGACTTTCCACACTTTTTCCCCAATTACTCAAATTCATATTAGAGCATTGCCTTTTTTTTCCGGTGCCTGCCAACACTATTAATAAGTTCTCTCTTGGTTCAGCTGGAAGTCTTTCAGGTACAAGACAACCTCCCTTTTTGACTGTCTCCTCACTGGACTTGTATCTAACACAGTTCCTTGGTCTGTCTCGGCTATTCCTATATAGCTTCTGTTGCTGCTGGCTCCTTCAACTTACCCCACCACTGAGCACAACATCCTCAACATCCCACAATGTCTCTTCCTTTGTTGCGGCCTGACTTCGCTGTGTTGAGTCAGCCTGTTGTCTCTTGGTGCCTTTGGTTCTGGTGCTGAGCGTGAATCTGGTCCACGTCTCCTAACCAAGCCCATCACCCAGCATCGCTTCGTATGATGCTGGTCCTGTCACAGACTCCTATGATTCCTGGGATTCACTTGGGTCCAAGACTGAAGTTCAGGGTCATTACTGAGTCTCCCATTTTGAACCAGTATCTGTTTGCCTTCTTGTCATGATCTCTTATTTGTCCGGCCTCCTCCTTCATGTTTAGATCTGGGTAGGTTAAACCAAATGTGCAATGTGCCTTCCTCCCTAGAAGCAACTCTGCAGGCGATAGACCTGTTGTAGGCTGAGGAGTCACTCGGTAGCCAAATAACCTTCTAGATACCTTGGCTGTCAGCGTACCTCCTGGACATGTTTTCATCATCCATTGAAATGTTTGTACCCCTCTCTCTACTGACCTGTTGCTGGAGGCATGGGAGGGTGAGGCATGGGGGGGTGCCGTGATCACATGGCGGGTACCGTTCTTACTCAGTAAGTCTTTCAAAATAAGTGCCATTATCACACACCAAGGATTCAGGCAGCCCATTGTTGCTGAAACTGGTACGCAGGCACTCAGTTCTTGTAGCTGAAGTGGCAGAGTTCACTGGATACACGTCCGTCCATTTAACGAGCACAAAAAAACCCTTTCCCAACGGTAGCAGCTGTCATGGCCCCTCCGGCCACTCCAGCCCTACACCGTCCCCGCCCTGGGTCCTGTCCAGTTTTCCTTAGTTACTCATTTACTCCACAGCTGTTGTTCCAATTGTTTCTGTGTGTTGAGGTTCTGCTGTTTAGTATCGTTTGTTGGCCGAGCGTACCGTCGTCTATCTTTGTGTGTTTCTGTTATCCTCCTCTTTTCCTACCATCAAACCCCGTTTCACTTGTTTTTCTCCCCTCCATATCTCTGTTTGGGTCCTCCATTCCTGCACCCCTTGTGATGGCGGTTTCCATCAGCTATGGCCCAGGTGGAGAGTTTGGGTAAAAGCTGATAATGTGATTTGATATTGTTTGCATTTCTTTCTTTTTTTCCTCAGCAAATGCATTTCCATCGCCGTTTAATGCTTTTATTTGGATTGAGAAAAAAAAATTATCCACCTCAAGCCATTGTACAAACTTTTATGTGTTTTAGGATTTTAGTCGATATTTGCCATTTCCAACCCAGATAGCAAAATTGCTGTGGGCCGGACCCGTCGCACACTGACGCTTTCATCTGGCTCACGTTCCGTGTGGAATGATGGCACTTGGGCGGTCCGCTCCTGTTTTCCAGATCTGGACCAGAACCAAGCCATAGCAATGCCGCATGTGCTACCTATTTGCCAAAGGTGGCCCATATTTGTTTTGTGATATTTGGGCCATATTCACCATTTACCACACGGGCCACTTCAGGGTCACATCCAGATCACATGTTGCTGAGAGCGCCGCATCTTTGCCAAAAAAGGCCCACATTTGATTTTGCATATTTGGGCCATATTTGCCGTTATACATGTGGGCCACTTCAGGCTCACATCCATCTTGTCAGGGCCAGAAGAAGGCCGCGTCATTGCCTGAAATGGCCCACATCCGGATGCTATCTGGGATCAAGCTTTTTTTATGTGAAATGACAAAATTCCCATAAAAACCACCTGGATGAGTCCGCGGTGGTGTAGCGGTCTAAGCATCGGCTTTGTGTCGATGCAGTTGCCCACTGGGGATGGGGGTTCGCGCCCCGGTCTCGTCAGATCCGACTATGGCCGGACTCTATGAAGCAGCGATAATTGGCAACGCTGTCTTCGGGAGGGGGGCGGAGTCAGCTTGTGTTCGTCACATGAATGCGTCTCTGTGTGTGTCGGAAAAAGCAGTGGTTCGGCCTGGAGTCGCCTTGTCACGAAAGTGGCGAGGCGACTCCTTCAAGACTGCCGGCCGGAGAGATGCAGTTGGCAAATGCATGCAGTACGAGGGTGGGTTTTTGAACTGAAACAGGGAGCGATTGGCCACTACATTGGGAGAAAAAGGGAAAAATCAGAAATATTTTTTTTTCTTAAAAAAACACCTGGATGGAAATGTGGTTAATAAGTCTTCACTTCCTGTTCATTTTCTCCTCCATCTGAGTTCTTCTAATAGGCAATCTAACCTGCATACTGAGTTCACCCCTTATCAGACACCCTCTCAACTCTCTCTCTCTCCCTCTCTCTCTCTCATTTAATCCATCCACCCCATCCTGACCCTCTCTCTCTTTGCTGACGGTGGGGTTTTTGTTTTACTGTTGGCGTGCGTCTGGTGTTTTTTGCCCTTGCGGCGTTACACTCCACAGAACGGCGGTGACCCAGGGGTCAGCTTATTACCTTCACACCGCAGTGGAACTGACCCCACTTCATCTTCCCACCCATCTCCCTATTCATCCGCCTATCTCTCTATCGCTGCTGGCCTGTACACCTAAGCCTGCCCCTCTCCCCATCCACCGAGCAATCCATCCACTTATCAGTCTATCTGAACACGATGGCTTTGTAGTTTTTGTATCACTAACCATGCCACTTTACCAGGGTCTGCCTGAAGTATAGGATGATCTATCTATCTATCTATCTATCTATCTATCTATCTATCTATCTATCTATCTATCTATCTATCTATCTATCTATCTATCTATCTATCTGTCTATCTGTCTATCTGTCTATCTATCTATCTATCTATCTATCTATCTATCTATCTATCTATCTATCTATCTATCTATCTATCTATCTATCTGTCTATCTATCTATCTATCTATCTATCTATCTATCTATCATTCTAACTTCCTATCTATTGTTCTATCATTCTATCTGTCTGTCTGTCTGTCTGTCTGTCTGTCTGTCTGTCTGTCTGTCTGTCTGTCTGTCTGTCTAGCTATCGTTCTATCTAGCTATCGTTCTATTTATTGTTCTATCTATCTATATCTTTCTATTGTTCTATCATTCTGTCATTCTATCTTAGATCGATAGAAAGAAGACCCCTCCTTTTTAGGCTTACTGAAGCCCTGTTGAGTATAGTAGAGTAGAGCAGATTATAGAAGAGATAGTAGAGTAGAGTGGCATAGAGTAGAGTATAGTAGAGTGGAGTGGATTCGAGCAGAGTATAGTAGAGTATAGTGGAGTATAGTGGAGTAGAGTAGGGTATAGTGGAGTAGAGCAGGGTATAGTAGAGTATAGTGGAGTATAGTAGAGTATAGTGGAGTAGAGTAGGGTATAGTGGAGTAGAGCAGGGTATAGTAGAGTAGAGTGGCGTATAGTAGAGTAAAGTATAGTGGAGTAGAGTAGAGTGACATAGTAGAGTGGAGTGGAGTAGAGCAGAGTATAGTAGAGACGTATAGTAGAGTGGATTGGAGTATCGTAGAGTAGAGCAGAGTATAGTATAGTAGAGTATAGTAAAGTATAGTGGAGTTAAGGTAAGGGAAGGTAAGGTAAAAAGGATAAGTTAAGGTAAAGGTGGGTTAGATAAAGTAAGATAATGTAAGTTAAGTTAATTACAGTAAGTTACGTTAGGGTGAAGTAAGTTGAGGACAGAGAAGTGAAGGGCGAGGGTGACGGGTAACGTTAGTGGGTGTAGACCTTCAGTTAAGTTAGGGTGAAGTAAGTTGAGGACAGAGAAGTGAAGGGCGAGGGTGATGGGTAACGTTAGTGGGTGGAGACCTTCAGTTAAGTTAGGGTGAAGTAAGTTGAGGACAGAGAAGTGAAGGGCGAGGGTGATGGGTAACGTTAGTGGGTGGAGACCTTCAGTTAAGTTAGGGTGAAGTAAGTTGAGGACAGAGAAGTGAAGGGTGGGGGTGATGGGTAACGTTAGTGAGTGTAGACCTTCACTTAAGTTAGGGTGAAGTAAGTTGAGGACAGAGAAGTGAAGGGCGGGGGTGACGGGCAACGTTAGTGGGTGTAGACCTTCAGTTAAGTTAGGGTGAAGTAA
>NC_079228.1:38281616-38294116 GCF_029633865.1 Lampris incognitus | reverse complement strand
TGTGTGTGTGTGTATGTGAGGGTATTCATGAACATATGGAGAGGCATTTAATGCAGATTTGAGGTGCAACTATTAATTATACGCGGGCCTCCGGTTCATTGTATTAATCAAGTTCAACGTGTCCACAGGGACTTTTAACGCTAACGTTTGTGCAGACACAAACCGGTATCTACCGCGTTAACAGTGTGTAGTCACACACACACACACACACACACACACACAAGAGTGTGTGTGCAGGGACAACAGAGAAGCACGTCATTAAAAAGAGCAGTAAAATGTAAAACAGACTGTGGGCCATCCATCCACCCATTATCAGAACCGCTTATCCTGCTCTCAGGGTCGCAGGGATGCTGGAGCCTACCCCAGCAGGCATGGCCAGCGGGGGGGGGGGGGGGGGGGGGACACCCTGGACAGGCCACCAGTCCATCACACAGGGCTGACACATTCACACCTAGGGGCAATTCAGTATGGTCGAGTCACCTGACCTACATGTCTTTGGGAGGAAACCGGAGGCCCCCCGGAGGAAACCCACGTAGACAACATGCAAACTCCACACAGAGGACGACCCGGGACGACCCCCAAGGTTGGACTACCCCGGGGCTCGAACCCGGGACCTTCTAGCTGTGAGGCGACCGCGCGAACCACCGCGCCACCGTGCCGCCGCCGTCACTCTAAAGATGGATGAACCCATAGACACGCGTAGATACAGCAGGCGGCACCCATGTGTGAATGTGATCATGGACGTTCGTCTGAAAGTACGTGTTTATGGTTTATGTTTCATCTCTGTGGACAATAAAGCATCTGACTCCTGTTCTGAAAAAGGCCAGACGTAGTAGCGCACATAGCCTGTATTTTTCCCGTACCGTAACCGCCAGAGAAGCTCAAACTACTGTCACGAAAATAACATGGGGACGGTAACGCACAACAAGACTCTAGACCAGCTCGTCAAATGTTGGTTGTTATACTATCTTTTAAAACAGGAATGTAGTTTTGAATGTTTCTTTCAGTGTACACAAGTTACTATTGAAAGCCCGATGTCTCGGTTTATCAGCTTTTTAGGTGGAACGGGAGAGGTGTAAACGGTTAAAGTCATGTATTAGATAAAGTTAAATTTATAATCACCCATCATCACGTGACTGTAGGAGGGAAAAGATCTTGATGTTGTCATCACAAGGTCTCATATTGAGGTGGAACGAGGGAACACTGGTGCACACTGGTGGCCACTCCTCCATGAACCCTAACAAACAACGCTGCTTGTTGCTTGGGCAGAACGTTTGTTGCTTGGACATTTCCAAAACCCAAACCTGGCGTCAGCCTTGGGTTTACTCAGGTTTAAATGAGGCATGCCCACCTGGCTACAAGTATATTGAAAAAGCCCACACGAAGGGACATGGTGTTCATGGCAGTTCCGATAACACCAAGGGTGGTCTGGCGGCGGCCTCACCTGGCCTTGGCTCTGTTTTTGGTGTCGTCGCATCAAGTGTGTCGAAGGTGTCTAGCTGGGAGAGCTGGTGTTGGATCGGCTGGGGGAGCCTGGTCTGCTGTGTCCGGTAGGCCCAAGGACCATGGCCCTGCCCGGAGCTGCGCCCGAAGAGGAAGCACCATGGGCGGTCTGACAGGATGCGGAAGCGGGGCTGGCATTCGCTCTCTTGGACAGTGAAAAGTTTTTTTGGGATATGTTGGATATATGTGTTTTTGTAGTTTTGTAATTTTTGTAGTTTTTTGTAGTTTGGATATACGTGTTCTTGTAGTTTGGATATGTGTTTTTGTCTTTGTGTTGCACTGCTGTGGGCCTTATGCAAGTGCATGAAGTGAAATGACAAATAAATGTTCCTGATTCCTGGTGGGGGCTTAGCAATTTTAAACAAAGCTGAGCTAAAAATGTCCTTCCTACCACTTCTCAATCTGTCCTCTTTTGAATGTCTCGCTGTAAAATACATACCTCCCCTACTCCATGACCATTCTTCTTGTTTACCACACCCCCACCCCAAGCCTAATTCATCTTTCATCTCTGAATTAGCTGATCTTCTCACCTCAGTCTGCTCCACCTCAGCCAACTTTGTGATCCTTGGGGACTTTAACCTCCATGTTGACTCCCCCTCAGGCTATTCCGTTGCTGAATTCCCAAATCTGCTTGAGTGTCTGGACTTTAAGCAGAATGTTAACGTCCCCACATACCACTGAGGGCACATATTTGACCTGGTCATCACAGACTCTGCCCCTATCAGCAACCTTCCAGTCAAGGACCTTGGTGTCTCTGACCACAATGTGGTCTCAATAGATCTGACTTTTTTTTTTACCTCCGACTAAATGCAAGTGCACTATGCGTTTCTGTAGCTGTAAAAAACATCAGCCCAGCCAGCCTGTCTGCAGATTTCTCTAACCTTCCTCCGCCGGGTCTTTTCTTCCGCTGACAAATCTGTATCCATCTATAACACCTCCCTACGTGACATTTTCAACCTCCATGCCCTTTTCAAAACCCCAAGTGGTGATATTCTCTCACTCTGCCCCCTGGTTCTCCTCAGAAATCAGGAATTTAAAATCTGCTGGATTTACACTAGCGTGTCATTTAAGAATCTCGGGGCTCCCTGTCCATAAATTGGCCTTCTGTGACGACCAAAGGGCCTAGCACATTGCCTTAAAAGAGGCATGGTCACTATTTTACTCCAACCTCCAAAATAAAAATCCTGGAAACCCCAAACACCTGTTTTCCACAATGAACCACCTTCTTGAACCTCAGTATTCCAGGATGCATAAACCTCACAAGTGTGGTAACCCAACTGATCAGAGAAGCGTGAGAAAGCAGGGGAGACCTGGCAGTGCTGTGGCTGGACTTTGCTAATGCCTATGGATCAATCCCACACAAGCTGGCAGAATTGGCCCTGATCAGATCACGTCCCAGAGAAGATCCAAAACCTCATCCTCAACTATTACAACTTCAGCCTGAGGATGTCTTCTAGGACCTTGACATCAGTGTGGCATAAGCTAGAAAAGGGTGTCATCACTGGCTTTACAATTTCTGTGCCCTTGTTTGAGCTGGCCATGGATGTGCTTGTGAAGTCTGCGGAAGTGGAGTGCAGAGGTCCCTGGTCCAAATCTGGCACCCAACAACCCCTGATCAGAGTGTTCATGGATGACCTAATGGTAACAACTACATCAGTGCCTGGGTGAAGGTGGCTCCTTCAAGGACTTGAACATCTCATTACATGGGCAAGAATGAGCTTCAAGCCCACAAAATCCAGGTCTGTGGTCCTCAGGAAAGGAAGAGTAACCGACCAGTTCAGCTTCTCTTTGGGAGGCATCCAAATTCCAACTGTGACTGAAAAGCTAGGCTAGAGCCTGGCAATATCTTCACCAGAAATCTGAAGGACACAGCAATGTGCCAGGCAACCAGTGATGACCTCAACACTTAGCTCTCCACAGTGGACAAGTCAGGGCTTCTTGGAAAATTCAAGGCCTGGATATATCAACATGGAATCCTGCCTCAACTCCTCTGGCCACTGCTAATCTACCAAGTCCCAGTCACCATTGTGGAGGGCTTCTAAAGGAAGATCAGCCAGTTCCTGCACAGGTGGCTGGGCCTGCCATGGAGCCTAAGCATTATCGCCCTTTACGGGCATATAACACCAAGCTACAGCTTCCCCTCGGCAGTCTGGCAGAGGAGTTCAAGGTCACCTGAGCCAGAGAAGTCCTGCTCTACTGAGATTCCGCTGACACCATTGTCTCCTCTGCAAGTATTGAGGTCGTCACAGGAAGGAAGTGGCACGCGCAGGAGGTAGTTGTGCGGGCTGCGGCAAGGTTCTGAAACAGCATCCTGATGGGCACTATGGCAACTGATTGGGCCGGGCTCGGGAGCAACTCAAGACCTTGCTACAGTAAAGCCCAAGGAAAGGAGCGATAAAAGCTGATCCAGGAGGAGGTACGCGCAGAGGTGGAGGAAGCTCGCTACAGCAGAATGGTGGGTATGTGCAAGCAGGGGGCCTGGATCAAGTGGGAGCATACAATCGGCCAAAAGATCACCTGGGCAGAATTCTGGAAGGCGGAATCACGCCGATTCAAGTTTTTGGTCCAGTCAGTGTAGGATGTCCTCCCGAGCCCTTCCAACCTGTTCAGCTGGGGCCTGCCGGACTCACCTGCTTGCCAACTCTGCCAGAAAAGGGGATCCTTTGAGCACATCCTGAGCTGCTGTCCAACGGTCTTGGGAGAGGGGCGGTTTCGTTGGCATCATGACCAAGTTCTGCGGGCAGTAGCAGACACCATCTGCACTGAGATCAGCTACAGCAAGCAGCAACACCCAGCAAAACCCACCTAAGAGTACATCTGTCGCCATCTTACAATGCAGTGATTGTAAACATGCCCAAATCCTCTGTGAATAGTACACATGGCCATTGAAACTAGTTAATGGTCACACCCCTATGTGCATATGAAACTGGTTGTTGGTTTCGGTCGTTATGCAACTGTATTGTTTATAAGGGTGGGGATACCTGCAGTCAGTTTAAACTGAAGAGGTCACTTAGATGAGCGATGAACCGTTTCTCTCAATAAACGTTGTATCCAGATGAACTGACTCAACCTTCTTTGATTTTCTTACCTGGGTTATTGAGCCTGCATCGAGACTTCCTTCCCAGCTGTTTTCAGAGGCAGAAACGTGTTGTGTGTCAGCAGCTAAATGAGAGGATTAGCATGTCATTACATTGCTTTGAGTCAGCAAGACTGCCGGTTCATGCAATAGGAAATCGCCTTATCTCCCGCAGAGAGAAAGCGCTAATATCCTATATTTAGGTAAGCATTAAGGGCCATTACCCAACAGGCAAAACACTTTATCTGGATCACTCCTCTGTTGTGGCGAGGGCCCGTTCCTCTTTCCTTTATAGTGTGGTTTGAAGCGTGGGGCAGTTTCATTCTCAGAGCAGAAATTTCACTATAAAGGCTCTTCAGCTGGATGGGACGAAGTAATATCGGACAGGTACGTGGTGAAAATGTGTGATTTATGTTTTCATCCTTTTCACAGTGCCATGAGTGGGGGGGGGGCAGGCAGCGGAGGAAATTAAGAGTTTGGGGTGTGTAGATTGAAAAGGCCATTTCCCCAAACAAATGCATTCACAAACACGTGAATCATTTTGTCCTGAAGTGTACCAGCCTATTCCCCGTGTGTGTGTGTGTGAGGGGGGGGGGTCTGTGGTGGTCTGGGGTGTCTCCCCCGCCTGCCGCCCAGTGACTGCTGGGATGGGCTCCAGCATCCCCGCCACACCGAGAGCAGGGTAAGCGGTTCGGATACTGGATGGACGGATCGCTGAATCTCGTGACCTCCAAACTGTTGGTTGCGTCAGTAGGGTTTAGTGTCGGTGGGACACTCCGCATAAAGACTCAAGGACACGAGAACATGGTCTGTGGAATACGGCTGGGTCCTGCTTGTCCTGCCCTGTGCTCCTTGAGCAAGTCTCTGTAGATGAGAGTCGGCTAAGCGTCTAACATGTAAAAAGTAGATGGGACCAAGAGGAGCCAATGGAGCGTTGGTGCCGTTTAGCCTGGCGGGAGAAGAGAGAAGGGGGGTGGGTGGGTGGGTGGGTGGGTGAGGGGGGGGGGTCTGTCAGCAGGGTCATGGTGTCTCTGTACACTCACTGACACCACACTGCCTCCAACAGAAAAACTAATTAGTTGTTATCGTCATTTGTTTTGATTTTTCTTTTTTCTGCCCAAAACCATCTGTCCTTTTCATCCCATCTCATCTTCCCTCCCTCTCCCTCTCTCGCTCCCCCTCTCTCTCTTTATCTCCCGCTCTTCCTCCCTCTCTCGCTTCCCCTCTCTCTCTTTATCTCCCGCTCTTCCTCTCTCTCTCGCTCTATCTCTCTCTCTCGCTCCCCCGCTCTCTAGCTCCTTCTCTCGCTCTCTCCCTCCCTCTCTCTCTCTCACTCCCCCCTCACCCCCTTGCTCTCGCTCTCTCCCTGTCTCTCTCGTTCTCTCTCCCTCTCTCTCTCGTTCTCTCTCCCTCCCTCTCTCGCTCTCTCTCTCCGTCTCTCTCTCTCCGCTCTCTCTTTCTGTCTCTCTCTCGTTCTCTCTCTCTGTCGCTCTCCCGCTCTCTCGCTCTCTGTCTGTCTCTCTCCCTCCCTCTCCCTCTCTCGCTCTCTCTCTCGCTCTCTCTCTCCGTCTCTCTCTCGCTGTCTCTCTCCGCTCTCTCTCTCTGTCTCTCTCTCGCTCTCTCTCTCCGCTCTCTCTCTCCGTCTCTCTCTCGTTCTCGCTCTCTGTCGCTCTCTCGTTCTCTCTCTCTCCCACTCTCTCGCTCTCTGTCTGTCTCTCTCCCTCCCTCTCTCACTCTCTCTCTCTCTCTGTCTCTCTCTCGCTCTCTCTCTCTGTCGCTCCCTCCCTCTCTCGCTCTCTCTCTCTGTCTCTCTCTCGCTCTCTCTCTCTCCCACTCTCTCGCTCTCTGTCTCTCTCTCTCTCTCCCTCCCTCTCTCGCTCTCTCTCTCTGTCGCTCTCTCGTTCTCTCTCTCTCTCTCTCTCGCTCTCTCTCTGTCTCTCCCTCCCTCTCTCTCTCTCTCTCTCTCTCTCTCCTACTCTCTCGCTCTCTGTCTGTCTCTTTCCCTCCCTCTCTCGCTCTCTCTCTGTCTCTCCCTCCCTCTCTCGCTCTCTCTCTCTCTCTCTCTCGCTCTCTGTCTGTCTCTCTCTCACTCTCTCTCTCTGTCTCTCCCTCCCTCTCTCGCTCTCTCTCTCTGTCTCGCTCTCTCTCTCTCTGTCTCTGTCTCTCTCTGTCTCTCTCTGTCTCTGTCGCTCTCTCGCTCTCTCTCTCTCTGTCTCTCCCTCCCTCTCTCGCTCTCTCTCTCTGTCTCTCTCTCGCTCTCTCTCTCTCTGTCTCTGTCGCTCTCTGTCTCTCTCTCTCTCTGTCTCTCTGTCGCTCTCTCTCTCTCTGTCTCTCCCTCCCTCTCTCGCTCTCTCTCTCTGTCTCTCTCTCGCTCTCTCTCTCTCTGTCTCTGTCGCTCTCTCTCTCTGTCGCTCTCTCGTTCTCTCTCTCTCTCACTCTCTCGCTCTCTGTCTGTCTCTTTCCCTCCCTCTCTCGCTCTCTCTCTCCGTCTCTCTCTCACTCTCTCTCTCTGACAGCGCTGCCTCAGAGCAATGTTTCTGGATCTTTCTTTATTAATTTTATCTCCCTCTCTCTCTCTTGCTTTCGCTGGTGGTCTCGGTCTCTCCATTTTTCTGTTTTTTTCCCTCTTTTTGTTTTTGTTCTACCCCTCCGCCTTTCCCCATCTCAGTTTCTCACTTCATTTTTCGGTTTCTCCGTCCCTCCGCCGCTCCGTCTCTTGCCCGAGCCGTTCATCCTCCTCTTCCCTTGATGAGTTCGTCTGTGTTTCTGTTCGTCCCGCAGCGTCCCGGCTCTGCGTTGTGTCGCCTGGCTTTCCGCCGTCAGGTCTGTCAGGGACACCTCGGACAGTTTTCAGTTCCCCTTGCAAGTCTCATTTAAAGCCCCGCAGGGCGCCGATAAACATTTAGTGAGGGGCGGGTCAGCAAATCAAGATGGAGGCAGTATGTGTGTGTGTGTGTGTGTGTTTGCTGGGGGGGTGGGTGGGGGATGAGGGATTATGAATGCTGTCTAAAATTGGGGATACATGATGGGGGGGATTGAACGATGCCGGAGTTTGTTTTCGTGGCCTGCGGTCAGGAACTGGCTGACGCACACAAACGTGCTCTCACGTCCACATGAATAAGAACCCCGCCGCAGTCGCTCCCAACTACTTTGAAGATTTGAGGTCGTTTCGTCATGCTCCCCCCAACTCGGCCATTTTAAATCCTCTCTCTCTCTCTCTCTCTCTCTCTCTCTCTCTCTCTCTCTCTCTCTCTCTCTCTCTCTCTCTCTCTCTCTCTCTCTCTCTCTCTCTCTGTCTTCCTGTCTCTCTCTCTATCTCTCTCTCTCACTTGCTCTCAATTCAATTCAAATGGCTTTATTGGCGTGATGTAACAATGTACATATTGCCAAAGCAAGTGTCCAAATATTGAAAAAAAAAGCCAAACATCAATTGGATAACACCATTGAAAACAAACACACTACAACAAAGAAGCATAGTACAACAAAGAAACATAGTACAACAAAGAAGCATAGTACAACAATGAAACAGACTACAACAAAGAAACATAGTACAACAAAGAAACATAGTACAACAAAGAAGCATAGTACAACAAAGAAGCATAGTACAACAAAGAAACATAGTACAACAAAGAAGCATAGTACAACAAAGAAGCATAGTACAACAAAGAAACATAGTACAACAAAGAAGCATAGTACAACAAAGAAGCATAGTACAACAAAGAAACACACTACAACAAAGAAGCATAGTACAACAAAGAAACATAGTACAACAAAGAAACAGTACAACACAGAAGCATACTACAACAAAGAAACACACCACAACAAAGAAGCATAATACAACAAATAAGCATAGTACAACAAATAAGTATAATACAACAAATAAGCATAGTTCAACAAAGAAACATAGTACAACAAAGAAACATAGTACAACAAAGAAGCATAGTACAACAAAGAAACATAGTACAACAAAGAAGCATAGTACAACAAAGAAACATAGTACAACAAAGAAACATAGTACAACAAAGAAGCATAGTACAACAAAGAAGCACAGTACAACAAAGAAGCACAGTACAACAAAGAAGCATAGTACAACAAAGAAGCACAGTACAACAAAGAAGCACAGTACAACAAAGAAGCATAGTACAGCAAAGAAGCATAGTACAACAAAGAAACACACTACAACAAAGAAACACACTACAACAAAGAAGCATAGTACAGCAAAGAAACACAGTACAACAAAGAAACATAGTACAACAAAGAAGCATAGTACAGCAAAGAAACACAGTACAACAAAGAAACATAGTACAACAAAGAAGCATAGTACAACAAAGAAACATAGTACAACAAAGAAGCATAGTACAACAAAGAAGTATAGTACAACAAAGAAACATAGTACAACAAAGAAGCATAGTACAACAAAGAAGCATAGTACAACAAAGAAACACAATACAACAAAGAAGCAAAGTACAACAAAGAAGCATAGTACAACAAAGAAACATAGTACAGCAAAGAAACACAGTACAACAAAGAAGCATAGTACAACAAAGAAACATAGTACAACAAAGAAGCATAGTACAACAAAGAAACATAGTACAACAAAGAAACACAATACAACAAAGAAGCAAAGTACAACAAAGAAGCATAGTACAACAAAGAAACATAGTACAGCAAAGAAACACAGTACAACAAAGAAGCATAGTATCACAAAGAAGCATAGTACAACAAAGAAACATAGTACAACAAAGAAACATATTACAACAAAGAAGCATAGTACAGCAAAGAAGCATAGTACAACAAAGAAACATAGTACAACAAAGAAGCATAGTACAACAAAGAAACATAGTACAACAAAGAAGCATAGTACAGCAAAGAAGCATAGTACAACAAAGAAACATAGTACAACAAAGAAACATAGTACAACAAAGAAACACTACAACAAAGAAACATAGTACAAGACAAAAGAACATACTGTCATCGAATATGGCAGCAACAGCATGTGTCAGGTGACTGTCACTCACTGTGCCTCACTTTATGGCAGGCAGCAACATAGACTGCTGCTACCTTACACTCACTGTGCCTCACTTTATGGCAGGCAGCAACATAGACTGCTGCTACCTTACGCTCAATGTGCCTCACTTTATGGCAGGCCGCAACATAGACTGCTGCTACCTTACACTCAGTGTGCCTCACTTTATGGCAGGCCGCAACATAGCTAGACTGCTGCTAACTTACACTCACTGTGCCTCACTTTATGGCAGGCCGCAACATAGCTAGACTGCTGCTAACTTACACTCACTGTGCCTCACTTTGTGGCAGGCCGCAACATAGACTGCTGCTAACCTACAGCTCTTCGGGTCTCCCCTAGTAGGACCAGTAGTTTCTCTTCATCTGGTAGGTTTAGAAAACCTTTTGTGATTAGTTGGAATTGTTTAAAACCTGCTTCTCTAACATGTTTATATTTGCCACGTGTGGTGAGGAAGTGTAGCTCTGTTTCAGGCTCACTGAGGGTGCAGTGATGAGGAGGATGATGAGGATGAGGAGGATGCAGTGACAGCACAGCCTTCGCTCTGCAGGGGGCGGGTCTCCCTGTGTCTTCCCTTTTCAACAGCAAGGCTGTGCTCACTCAGTCTGCACACAGTCAAGGTTGTTTTTTAGCTGTTGATCATCACCCTGCTCACACCATCTGCTGTGGTGGACTGTCCACTGGACTGTCCACTGGGCTGTCCACCGGGCTGTCCACCGGGCTGTCCACCGGACTGTCCACCGGGCTGTCCACCGGACTGTCCACCGGACTGTCCACCGGACTGTCCAGGCAGCACTACATGTTGCTCAGTGTTTGTTGTTTGTGTTTGCCAATGTGTGATGTAGTTTTGTTTTAACTGTTTGGTAATCTGATTGGGTCTGATCGGTGACGT
The DNA here is from genome assembly GCF_029633865.1 of Lampris incognitus. Taxonomy (NCBI): domain Eukaryota; kingdom Metazoa; phylum Chordata; class Actinopteri; order Lampriformes; family Lampridae; genus Lampris; species Lampris incognitus. The sequence goes on along the minus strand of NC_079228.1, from coordinate 38,283,622 downwards.
GTTCTGTTCCTCTCTCTCTCCCTGGCACTTTCCTTTTCTTCCTTTCACTCACTTTCATCCCCCCCTTCTTCTTTCCTCTCGCTCACCTAACACGTATGGCTCTCTCTCTCTCTCTCTCTCTCTCTCTCTCTCTCTTTACTCTCTCTCTCTCTCTGGCACTCTCCTTTTTCTTCCTTTCATTCACTTTCATTTTGTCAGCCCCCCCTTTACTTCCCTCTCGCTAGCTTAACAGGTTATGTCTCTCTCTCTCTCTCTCTCTCTCTCTCTCTCTCTCTCTCTCTCTCTCTCTCTCTCTCTCTCTCCTTTTTCTTCCTTTCACTCACTTTCATTCCCCCCTTCTTCTTTCCCTCTCACTCACCTAACAGGTTATGTCTCTCTCTCTCTCTCTCTCTCTCTCTCTCTCTCTCTCTCTCTCTCTCTCTCTCTCTCTCTCTCTCTCTGGCACTCTCCCTTTTCGTTCACTTTCATTTTGTCAGCCCCCCCTTTACTTCCCTCTCGCTAGCTTAACAGGTTATGGTTCTCTCTCTCTCTCTCTCTCTCTCTCTCTCTCTCTCTCTCTCTCTCTCTCTCTCTCTCTCTCTCTCTCTCTCTCTCTCTCTCTCTCTCTCTCTCTCTGGCACTCTCCTTTTTCTTCCTTTCACTCACTTTCATTCCCCCCTTCTTCTTTCCCTCTCGCTCACCTAACAGGTTATGTCTCTCTCTCTCTCTCTCTCTCTCTCTCTCTCTCTCTCTCTCTCTCTCTCTCTCTCTCTCTCTCTCTCTCTCTCTCTCTCTCTCTGGCACTCTCCCTTTTCATTCACTTTCATTTTGTCAGCCCCCCCCTCACTTTACCCCTCACTCGCTTAGCAGGTTATGTCTCTCTCTTTCTCTCTCTCTCTCTCTCTCTTCCTCACAGTCACTGACCTCCTCGTTCTCTCTCTCTCCTGTTTCGTTTCCTCCAATTTCCTGTCCTTGTTCTGCCCTGTTTTGTTGTTGTTGTTTTTTTAAGCTGTACAACGCCGCTTCTTCCAAGTCTCATTTCGAGAGCCAACACCTCTGGGGATCGGTGCTAGCATGGCTAATAGATGCTACACCTGATAACAAGCTAGCCGTCTGCCCTCCCTCTCTCCCGCCGCCACACTACAGTCCACACACACCTCCCACCTCCTGGAGTCCAGTTCTCTCACAACTGGCGCTACAAGCTAAATTCCTCCCCTTTTTTATTGTGTTATAAAACAAAAAAGAACACGCCAAGGCCCAATAAAAGTTACAACTCAAACTTGATAGCACTGAAACAGGGCTATTGCCTACAGACCCCCCCACCCCCCACCACCAAATCAAAGAAATCAAAGAGAAAATATTCATATACCATCTCCATTACATCTCACCCCACACACGACACCCAAAATCCAACGTCACCTTCCCTCCTTCCCCCGCCACAATAAAAGTGCTCCCCTCACAAAGCCACTAACAAACTCTTCTTCTCTAACATAACTATATGACATGTTCAGATCTCTTCCCTTTACACTTTTAGAAATACTCCACACCTCAGCTTTCCTCTTTTCATAAGGGGCCTTCTTCCTCCTGAGCTATGTTGAATTTAGGCTCTTGAAAGGGAAACTTGCAGTGAGCCTTGTTTAAATCTACCACTACATGGAGGTCAGGTGACTCGGCCGTACTCAATTGTCCCTAGATGTGAATGTGTGTGTGTGTGATGGTCTGGTGGTCTGTCCAGGGTGTCTCCCCGCTGGCCACCCAATGACTGCTGGGATAGGCTCCAGCATCCCTGCGACCCTGAGAGCAGGATAAGCCGTTTGGATAATGGATGGATGGATGGGGCCGTTTTTTTTGGGGGGGGGTGTCTCTATTAAGCTCCCGACAATTTCCTGTTCTCTCATGTCCAACATTGCACAAGCCCTACAGCGATGTAGGAGGTCATAGACCTGTTTCTTTGTTTATTTGTCAAGGACACTATGAGTTACGTGCTTATCCCATGTAAAGTGCGTACGCTGCATGCTTATTGGTTT